>NC_058403.1:120913615-121161109 GCF_002201575.2 Neomonachus schauinslandi
CCCCCCCCCCCCCCCCCCCGCTCCTTGCCTCTGCCCTCCGCCGGGCAGACACAAGACGTCCGGAACGCACCCGGCGCGGCCCGACGCCTCACCCGCCCCGTCCCACGGTCCGCGTAGACACCGCCCACCGCTCGCAGCGCCCGCCGCCGCCCGGAGATGGCCGCCGCCGCCGCCGCCGCCGCCGCCCTGCAGCGGGAACGCCGGGGGCTGCGCGCAGGGGCTTCTGAGGCCCGGCCCGGGGCCGCCCCACCTGGGCCGCGGCGCTCACCTGGCCCCCGAGCGCCGCGGGAGGCTCTGGGCCACGCGGCGCGCGTGTTCCCACTCCGCCACGTAGGCCGCGTGGCCTTGCTCCCTTCGCCGAGAAGCGGGCGCTTCCTCCTCGGAAGCTGGAAGCTCGGCCGCCGCCAGTTGCGAGCGCGCCGACTCTGTGGCGCTTCAGGTCCCCTGAGGTGCCCAGCGCAGGCCGCCCCCCGCCCCCCAGCACCGCCGACGCAGCCCCCGCCTGCTGTCTCAGCCGAGGGCTCTGTGCTCTCTGCAGAGGCCCTCCGTCATCCCCAAACCCCAAACCTTAAGTCCTGCACCGCGTCCCGCCGCCCCGGGCTGGTAAGACCCGCTGATAGCAGGCGCGGGGCCGGACGCTGGGGATAACCTGGTGGCAAAAACAGACCTTGTGTCTGCTCTGAAGCCACTGGGCAGGTAAATCTGATTATGGCATTCGCCCCTTGAAATCTCGTTATGGGTTCCGGTTACTTCTGTAAAGACCCAAACTCCTTAAGGCGCGCATGAGGCCCCATGTAGATTCTCAAATGTTGCAAGCTTTTTCTCTCCGCGGAGCCTCTGCAGATGCTCTTCCCTCTGCGGGGCACTCCTCCCTGCCTCTGCCCTTAGCTATCCTCCACTCTGTTGTTGAGCTTGCGCTTCAAATATTTTTTAAGGAAAACTATCCTGTCCGTGAACACTTGCAGCCCTTGGAATTCTCCTTAGTCTTTGCAGTTATTTGTGTGATTTTTGCTTAATGTGTAACTTAATAGTGGACTGAGGTTCTTGAAGGCAGGGGCTATGGCCGCTTGGCTCTCAATCTTGTTATCTCCCACATCGGCACAGGGCAGGCTCATAGTAGGCTCTGATAAATACTTGTTTAAAGAATGAATGTAGAGCAGGCCTGGGTGAGTTTCAGGTGGTTTCGGTTTTCACTGTCACCAGCGGAGAGGGAGGAGGGTTGTTGAGTGGGCCATTTGAGGAGGGCAGTGAGTGGTCCCTGTAGAGAGTGTGCCCAGTGACAATATACAGACATTTGAAGGGATTCTGGGGGGACTCTGAGGGCCCAGAAGATTGGGGGCATGGGGGCATTGAGGCCCCATTGTGTAATTTCTTCCCCCCGCTTGAGGTTAACGTAAAGGATTGTTTCATCTTTAGGGTTGGTAAGAGTTGAAGCAGTTTCTAGATGCTGAGCAAGTATGTGAGAGAAGGGGGATAGAGAGATAAGAGCGAACAATCTATTATTTAGGTTAATCAGTCTGCAAAGTAATAATGACTGAATTCTTAAGCAAATTATGTTATAAGGATTCTGGTTAGTGAGCACTGATTTCTTGTTTGCAACCCTGTATTGAAAGCTCTTGGAAGACAAAGACTTTTCATATTTGTATTTTCTTCTAAACCAGTGTCTTGAGCAGAGAGTTTTCAATAAATGTTGAAAGAATGAGGTAGGGGGGAAAAGGTAAAAGGCCCCAGAGTGGAAATTTCCAGCGATGGGACCAGGCTAGCTGAAGACATGTCCCTAATTACTTTTTTTTAGTCCTTAGTTCTTCTAAGAAACAATCCTGGGTCATTGGGCTAGGACCAGGAAACCCCGCTTGGGGAGCAGCTCTGTGATACTGTGTAATGAAGGATTATATTTTCTTGTAAAACTTTAGGAATCTGGATATCCTTTACAAGACCGTTAAGGTATAATTTATTGGATGCTTGCTATGTCCTTATATATTGTTACTTGTATTTTTCACAACAGCCCAGTACTTACATTATAGAGAGACCCAAAGCCCTTCAGAAGTTGCCGAGCCAGCATGTGGAGCCAGGCTTGTGGGATTCAAAAAGTTCATGTTAACGGGGCCTGTTATTACAAAAGTGTTAATTGTGCTTGAAGAAATATCTGGACCCTTCCTTAGAGGCCTGGGAAGCTCCTCTGCCCATGGAGCACAGAGTACATTCATGAGGTGTACTCAAGTCTGCACCACGAATAGGCAGTGCAGTCTGATTCCTCAGCTGGCTTGTTCTATGTCACTATTTTCTGTTTGGGTATAATTTCTGGGATACCTGGAATTGAACATACCAGTTTGGGCTACATTTTCCACCTACTCATTCCCGGGGCCCAGGACACTGAGGGTAGCATTAGTCACTTGTTACTAGACAGAACTGTTACAGAAAAAGGTCTGAAGAAAATACTGTGAGAGGTATTGAACTTGAGTATAAAATGTATTCAGTCAAGCTGATCCTGCTTTTGACTTTACTATTTTTTTCCCCTCAAAGTAATCTCTATGCCCAACATGGGGCTCAAACTCACAACCACAAGATCAAGAGTCACATGCTCTTCTGACAGAGCCAGCCAGGTGTCCCGTGCTTTTGACTTTATTCTCATTCCCAGATTATTTCCTTGTTTCCCCAGGAAGTACCTAGATGCTGGTTCTTACCTCTTAAACTGCCTCTCACTGATTTGCCCATTGACATCAGTGATTGATTGGATTGATTGACTCCTTTTTTAAGATTTTATTTTTAAGTAATCTCTACACCCAACATGGGGCTCGAACTTACAACCCTGAGATCAAGAGTCACATGATCTACCGACTGAACCAGCCAGGCCATCAGTGATATTTTTTTTTTCATTCACCATCCTCCATGCTTTCATTGGGCCTCCTTTTGAAAAGGGAATTGTTAATGCATTGACTGATTTCCTGAACTTACTTTTTAAACAACGTGAATGGAGATCAAAATAAAAGGGAAAAGTTACATAGTCTGATACCTACAAGACTTAAAATTTTCCACATGCCCTTCCCGTATTGGTCCAGCCTGAACTACTGGCGATATCTTTATTATTTTTATTTTTTTAAGATTTTATTTCTTTATTCATGAGCGACAGAGAGAGAGAGAGAGAAAGGCAGAGGGAGAAGCAGGCTCCCCAAGGAGCAGGGAGTGCGATGCGGGACTCGATCCCAGGAGCCCGGGATCTTGACCTGAGCCGAAGGCCGATGCTTAACCATCTGAGCCGCCCAGGTGCCCTGGCGATATGTTTAAAGGAAGAGGCACCGCTGCTTTAGAAACAAGCCCAGGGCTCAAAACTGGCCTCAGAGGAGTGTGTGTCAGAGCCAGTGCCAGTACGCATAGTCCCCTGCTGCTGGCCGTGCTGCTGCCGCTTAGACATCTTCCCCTCAGCCCAAGGACGCTGTGGCCCTACCTACACAAACGGGGAAGGTGGAGAAGCAGTGAAACAAGGTGATTTTGTAGAACTTCAGACGGGAGAAGCTTGACGGGTTCAGGAGAACGTAGGTGTTGGTTTGAGTCATGTGGAGGCTGGGGTCTGTAGATACACCCTTAATTAGAGCAAGGAGCCAAAGAAGGCAATACATACACATGTTCCAGTTGGTTAAGACTTGGTAAAAATTTGTACCATGTTTATTTAGAGAAACTTAAAAAGTATAGAAAATAATACCCATATTCCTGCTACCTAGAATTGACTGACCATCATTAAATATTGGCTCATTGAAAAATTTCAACGGAAGAAAACATTGCAGATAAAAACCCTATTGGCTTTGCAAGTCCAACACCATTACTTGCTTCTCTTCCTCCAAAGCCAATATGAACATGGATTTGGTGTTTCCTTGTGAGTCCATTTTCTGTAGTTACATACATGAATAGCTCATACCCATTAGAATGGCTGTTGTCAATAAGAAATAACAGGTGTTGGCAAAGATGTGGAGAAAAGGGAACCCTTGTGCACTTTTGGTAGGAATGTATTTTGGTGCAGCTACTATGGAAAACAGTGTGGAGGTTCCTCAAAAATATTAAAAATAGCAGTGCCTGGGTGGCTCAGTCGGTTGTGTTCGACTCTTGATTTCAGCTCAGGTCATGATCTCAGGGTTGTGAGATCGAGCCCTGCGTTGGGCTCTGCACTGGGTGTGGAGTCTGCTTAAGGTTCTCTCTCTCCCTCTACCCCTCCCTGCCCCTCCAAAAAAAAAATTAAAAATAGACTACCATATAATCCAGCAATCCCGCTTCTGGGTATTTATCTCTCTCTCTCTCTCTCTCTCTCTCTCACACACACACACTTTTATTCAGCCATAAAAAAGGAAATTCTGCCATTTGTGACAACATGGATGGACCTTAAGGACACTATGCCAAGTGAAATTAGACAGAGAATGACAAATATGTCTTTTATAGGTAGAATCTAAAAACCAAAAACAAACTCATAGAGAACAGATAGGTAGTCATCAGAGGTTGAGGGGGGGGAGAAATGGGTGGGGGGGATATAAATTTATTTTAAAAATAATAATGAAAAAGGTGTTTTGCACTATCCCACTTTGAATTATATACTGTTAATTTATTATTACTAGTGTATTTAGCTTGTATCTACTGTTTTACCTTTTGCTTTCTATTTGTCCCACCTTTGCTCTGCTTTTTGTTCGTCTTTCTTTCATTCTTAAAAGTAGCCTGAATTTTTGTTTTCATATTCCCCTTTTTCTGTCTACTGGCTTGGAAGTCATTGACCCTATTCCTGTTCTTAGAGTGGCTACCCTTAAAATTTTACATTGCACACTTAACAGAGCCTAAACATCCCACTCCTTCTAGATAATACAAGGACCTTGGAATACTCTAACTCCAATGGCTGTCCCCTTTCACCTTGTAAGTAACCTTGTAAGTCTGATTTGCATCTGTCCTTTTTTTCAGCCCACACATTTGCCTTCATGATCATTATACTGAATTATACAATGTTTGTTTGGATTTATCTACATGTTTATCATTTTTCTCAACAATCCTTGTCTTCTTTCATCACTTTTCTTCTTTCTAAATTACATACTTAGAACTTCTTTTAATGTAGGTCTATGGTGATTTTTTTAATAAGATTTTATTTATTTGTCCGAGAGAGAGAGCACAAGCAGGGAGAGCTGCCTGCAGAACAGCAGGGCAGGCAGAGGGAGAAGCAGGCTCCCCGTGGAGCAGGGAGCCTGATGCGGGGCTCCATCCCAGGACCCTGGGATCATGACCTGAGCCGAAGGCAGCCACTTAACTGACTGAGCCACCCAAGTGTCCCTATGGTGATTTTTTTTTAAGATTTATTTATTTTAGAGAGAGAGAGAGCATGAGTGGGAGGGAGTGGCAGAGGGAGAGGGAGAGAGAGAATCCTCAAGCAGACTCTCTGCTGAGCGTGGAGCCCCACTGAGGCTTGATCCCACGACCCTGAG
This sequence comes from Neomonachus schauinslandi, assembly GCF_002201575.2. NCBI lineage: Eukaryota > Metazoa > Chordata > Mammalia > Carnivora > Phocidae > Neomonachus > Neomonachus schauinslandi. The sequence goes on from NC_058403.1 coordinate 120,919,066, forward strand.
ATCATGACCTGAGCCAAAATCAAGAACTAGCTGCTTAACTGACTGAGCCACCTAGGCACCCCAGTCTATTGGTGAGTTTTTTAAAACTTTATTTTGAGATAATTGTATCTGGGAGCTAGGGAGAGTCACTGACCTAGAACCACTTTAACATGCTTCCAGGGTCCTATCCAATGCAAGAATCTTAGACTCAGTTCCTCCAGCTTGCTCCTGGCTCTGCTGGTGCTCCTGAGTAGGCATTTACCATTAGGTAACACCCGTCTCTAAATCCTGCATAGCTTTGGGTTCAGCTGAGAAATTTTTTTTCATCTCCTTTGAGATTTCACTTCCTGGAAAACTGGCAATGAAATAAAAATTATGAATTTTCTTTAGCAAAAAAAGAAAAAGAAATTATGAGTAAATGTAGTCATGATAAGATCTTGCTTTTAAAAGTTATTTGAGCTATGCCTGGCTGGCTCAGTCAGTGGAGCATGCAACTCAGGGTTGTGAGTTTGAGTCCCATATTGGGTGTAGAGATTACTTAAAAATAAATCTTAAATATTTATTTATTTATTTACTTACTTACTTACTTATGCTACCATGAATGGCAACTGGAAATATGTGTTAGAGTAAGACAGGATTGTTGTAGGGAGCTCATTCTTTGGAATTCATATCATCGTCATCATTACATTTATTCAGTATTTATTGACAGTCTGTTCTACGGCAAGCACTGGGGAGAATATAACAATGAGCAGCACTGATGGTTATTCCTCACTTGTGAAGTTTACATTCTAGTGGAGGAGGCACTCACAAAAAATGAGCAATCAGATTGTAGTAAGTTCCCTCCAAAATGGCTCCCAAGGATCCCCACTTTCTGGTATTTACATCCTTGTGTAATCCTCTCATATTTTACCATAGTTGGTCTGTGTGATTAATAGCATATAGCAGAAGTGATGATATGTCACTTCCTGGATGAGGTTATAAAAAAGACTTTTGCGTCTTTCTTAGGTGCTCACACATTCTCTTAGATCACTCCCTCTGTGGGAAGCTGTCATGTTGTGGGGGTACTCAGGCAGCCTGTGGAGAGGTCTGCTTGCTAAGTAACAAACTGAGCCCTGCCAATAACCTCATGAATGAGTTTGGAAGTGAATCCATCAGCCCCAGTTGAACCTTGAAATGACTAACCGTGGCTAACAGGTTGATGGCAACCTCATGAAAGATTCTGTCCAGACCGTCCAGCTAAGCCAGTCCTGTATTCCTGATCCACAGACATGTCAAGATAGCAAATGTTTGTTTTAAGCTTCTAATTTTAGGGATAATTTGTTATACATCAGTAGATAACTAATACACAGACAGATGAAATAGCTGCAAATTGGAATAAATGCATATTCTCTTATGGTAGAGCAGATGCCCATCAAGAGAAGTGGTATGGTCAAGTGGTTAATGAAATAGGCTTTGGAGCCTGAATGCTGGTTTCAGATCCTGGCTCTGCCACATACTGGCTGTGTGATCTTAGCAAGTCTTTTTTTTTTTTTTTTAAGATTTTTTTGTTTCTTTTTGAGAGAGAGAGAGTGCGAGCACAGAGGGAGAGGGAGAAGCAGACTCCCTACTGAGCAGAGCTGACGTGGGGCTCAAACCCAGGACCCTGAGATCATGACCTGAACCAAAGGCAGACACTTAACCGACTGAGCCACCCAGGAGCCCACTTTTTATTTTATTTTATTTTATTTTATTTTTTTTAAGATTTTATTTGCCACTTTTTTTTTAATGTCTATTTTCTAATTTGATCATTTGTAGAATGAAGATTAACAGTACTTATGTTAAGGTTGTTGTGAAGAGTCAAGAAGTTAGAAAAAAGTGTGTAGCCCAGAACTGGACACATTTTAAAGGTTCAATTAATATAACTATTGTTAATCTGTATTCTTGAGCATTTGTTATTAATTTATCTTTTTTTTTTTAAGATTTATTTATGTATTTATTTGAGAGAGAGAGCATGAGCAGGGGGAGGAGTAGATTCCCCACTGAGCCGGGAGCCCGACGTGGGGCTCGATCCCAGGACCCAGGGATCATGACCTGAGCTGAAGGCAGATGCTTAACTGACTTAGCCATCCAGGCACCCCATGTTATTTATCTATTTGTTCAAGCTATTTGCTAATGGTCTTTCATACTGGAAAATGGCTATTGAAGGTGAATGCCCCTGTCTAAATCTGACTCAAATTTAGCAGTGCCATCTACACTGTGTTGAGCACCTACTATGTGCCAGGGACAGTGCTAGGTCCTGAAAAAAGTAAGATATGATCCATGTCCCCAGAGTTCAAATTCTCATAAGGGAGGCAGAAACAAATGTATTCGTGTAATTAAGGGTTCTAAGTCTAAAAGACTTGTGAGTTGAAGAATCTTGAAGAATTTATCACCCAAATGCCATTCGAATTTGGTATACTCCTTGTTATGGGGAGAAACTTGATAGGTCTATGCCTAGGAGAAAATTTGAGAATCAGTTTAGAAGTTCAGAAATGAAAATATCCATTTTCATTGCTAATGGAGGCTGTAATTTATACTGGGAATACAAAGCACAGAGGAGAGCAGTAAGCTGAAATGAAGACAGGCTTTGGATCTCAGCTTAAATGTCACTTCCTGAGAGAGCCTCCTCCACATACCCCTGTTCTCTTCCTTCCTCTTCATAGCATTTATCATAATTAATGCTTATTTGTGTTTTTTTTTTTTTTTCATAAGCACCATGAGGGCAAGAATCTCATCTGGTTTACTCACCACTATAAACACAGCATCTAGTTTGATCTAGGGGCCTAATACATTTTTGTAAATGAATGTTAAATGAGTGTTTAGAACTATTAGCATCCTGGTGGGTCATTGAAGACCCATAGAAAACTTGAGATCAGGATGCCTGGTTGGCTCAGTTGTTAGAGTATGCGACTCTTGATCCTGGGGTTGTGAGTTCGAACCCCATCTTGGGTGTAGAGATTACTTAAAAATAAAATCTTAAAAAAAAAAAACCTCGAGATCAATGCAGCAGGATGCCAAGTCAAAGACTGAATTTGTGTGCAGTCTTTTACTTCTCTAGCAAAGAGAGGTGCCGGAAAGGCCTTGATGGTCCATAAGAGGGGAATTCCTTTGGAGGACAGTGCTGTAGAATTTCCTCCCCTCCACTTGATACACACAAAATCCAGGAGGGATGAGGAGGAGGCTCTCTTGTTAGGAAATAGAGGGTAATCAGCCTTCTTGTGCTTTGAAGACTGTAAAGGATACTGGTGATCTTACATCTAGCATCCATGGTCCTCTTGGCCCTTACAGGACTCCAGTTTTGCTCAAGTAGCCATACCTCCCCCTTGCAATTTATGTGACTCAAGGAGCACCCACCCCGTTGCCAATTCCAATTATGGTAACCCCTTTTCCCTTCTGGAACCCAATCTTAAGTCTTCTTCACATTTGCTAGGCAGTTACTGATTGGGAGGCAGAGTATGTGCCTGTGTGACCTAATTGGTCAAAAAAACCGGAAGGAAGGATTTTAGATGGAAAAGAAAGTATATGGTCCTGATTGCTCCTGGTAGACATCTGGAAAACCACTTTAGTATGAATTTGAAACCTACCATGTTTAGAGGAGAGCAGAGAGACTAATAGACTGGGTCCTTGATAAGTTGTTGAACCATTGAGTTCACCAACCTTAAAGTCTGTTTTGCTAGTTGTGTGAGATAATAAATTTATTTATTGCTTAAGAAGACCGTTTGAATCAGCTTTTCTATTATCTGCAGCCAAAATGGTTACAACTGACGTGTAATATTTGACCTCCTGGCTCAATTAGTGCAGCTAGTCAGAAGAGTGGGCAAGTCACCCTATTGTCTTGGAAAAGGCAAGCAGTTGGATTCTGTGTTTCGACGGTTGAAAATGAAAATCTGTTTAACAGCTATTGCTAGTGAGAATAGCCAGGTAAGGAAAGGGATTGGGGGCAGGGTTGAGAACATGTTTGCGTGGGGCAGACACAGAGATCAAACTCACAGTAACCCCAGCTGCCTAGGAAGAAGGCTAAATATGGGCCTGAAAGTATTGTACCTGAAAAGCTGTGACCCTGAGACTTCTTGTGAGACACATCATGATTAATGCCCTCTGTTGGAGATCCTTGTTGGCCCTTATGGGACCTGCACAACCACAGGCCTGGAAAATACAGGTCGTCAAACAGCGACACCATGTGGCTGTAAGATGCAACGACAATAGTGGGCCAATGAGACGCCAGGCCTTCCCTTCAGGTGTGTGGAAGTTGTATTTTTCTGCTAGGAATTTTTGGATCACTTAACCCCCATGAGTTTTTGAAAATGGTGTACAGGGACCCTATTTGTAGGCTCTGAATTTATTAAGCTGAGAAATAAAATATTGAGGTGATTTCCTTTTGTGAGGAAAAAAAGCAGTGATCGTATTTGTACATGGTGGAGCTGTTTTTACAGTTTTTATCTGTATTATCAAGATGCATGAAAATTAGGCTTGAAGACACCCAAACAAAAACCTTTCCATTTTATTACTTCCTTTGAAAACTTGCCAATGGTTTCCCATCACCTCCTGGATAAAGTCCCAGGTCCTTAGCACACCTCCTTTGGCCTTCCTACTCTGCCTCTCCAGGGATGGAACGTATTACTCAGTTTTGTCAGGAAACCCTCAGTAAGTCCCATTATATTTTTTAAAGGCTTTGGGAGTTAGGTTTTAGGAGAGGGCAGGTATGAGCTGTACCAAAGGGGCCCAGGTTTAATGACAAAAAATAATAAGGTTTACTGATTACTTGTGATCTAGGCATTATAATAATGTGCTTTGAAATTATTTAATTTGCACATGAAGTTTTCTCTAAATATCTTTCCTCCCTGTATTGCTGGGGAACTCCTACCGTTCAGAATCATTCGAGTATTCCTCTAAGTTTGCAGTTCTTGAGCTTGGCTGCACACTGGAATCACTTGGGGAGTGGGGAGGGGAGAGACACTATTGACAAACTATTAACACCTGAGTCCCACCCTGGAGATAATGATTTAAGTCGTCTGGGGCTTGAGCACCAAGTTTTCACAGCTCCTCAGGTGATTCTAATATGCAGCCAGGGTTGAGACCCACAGGTCTAGGAAGACTAAAGTGACCCATTTAGATAATTCTTCTCTTTCCCTTCCGTGCCCTGCGCAAACTTCTCTGATTATGCCTATCACACTGATCTTAATTTCAGAGCGTATATTCATCCCCCTAACTAGACTTTGAGCATCTCCGGTCAGCCACCTCTGCATTTCTGGAGCCTCAAATAGGGCCTGACACTTCGTGGAGACTTGAAAATGCTGAACGGGGCGCCTGGGTGGCTCAGTCATTAAGCGTCTGCCTTGGGCTCAGGTCATGATCCCAGGGTCTTGGGATCGAGTCCCACATTGGGCTCCCTGCTCGGCAAGAAGCCTGCTTCTCCCTCTCCCATTCCCCCTGCTTGTGTTCCTGCTCTCGCTCTCTCTGTCAAATAAATAAATAAAATCTTAAAAAAAAAGTGCGGAACGGAAGGGTAGAATGTCATCAACAAACACATACTGGGGTCCTCCAAATGCCAGGTGTTGCCGTGCTCAGCAAGGTCTGGAACCTGGAGAACAGGCTGACTAGTCCTGTAGCAAGGGCTCACAGTCACAGCCTGAGTATGTGTGGAGGGCAGTGTGCGGTGGCTACCTTGCCGGGGCCTCATTTTCACCTACGGCCTCAAATATGTATTTCTGCGGTCTTCCGGGCAAATGAGTTTCCAAGTGGCTGTTGACAGCACCTGCAAGGCCAGGGCTTGTCTTCAGTGCGACGGCGGTGCGCAGGCGCACACCGTGAGCTCGGCGCACTCTCGCCTACGTGACTGTAAGTCCCGCCCCCACAGCGGAGCGAACCGGACGCGGGGCCGACCTAGACCCCTGGGTCCCCGCCCGGAGGTGGGAGAAAACAGCTCCCGCGTTCGGAGGAGGAGCCGAGGCGGGCCCTCTCGCCGCGCTCCAGCTCGATTGGCCGGCCTCCCACGGCGCCGTAACGGTCGCGGAGGCGGGGCCGGAGGGGGCTGAGTGGAGCCGGGCCGGGCGCGCTGGTGGAGGGAGGCCGCGGCCGAGGAAGGTGAGTGGAGCTGGGGTTCCTCTCCCTGAAGCATCCCCGGGACCGGCCTGGCCTGGTCCGAGAGAATGGTCAGAACGACCCTTGTCCGGGCGCCCAGAGAGCCCGCCGGTTAAAAATCCCTGTAGAAGGGTTGCGGTCCTGGACAAACCTGGTTCGAGTCCTGGCTCCCCGGCCTTTGCCATCTTTGGCTGCTCATTTAACGCCTCAGCGCCTCCATTTCTTCATGCGTAGCATACAGCTGGTAATTCTTGGCGTTAGGTGTGGGTTGAGAAGGTTAAACGAGGCCGTAAGCGTAAGACTTAGAATGATACCTGGCGCAGACTGGATTGCGGTTAAGTCCTGGGCGATTCCTCCGCATACAAGAGTCGACCAGAGCTCACCCGCTTTGCTTTTCAGTGTCAAGTTGTCTGAGAAGGTTGCTTGGCTAGAGAAGACTCGGAGCAAAAGGGGGATGGATACACGAAGGAGTAGGCGAGTAGCCCTTCCAACGGCTCTTTAGGCTCATTCCAGATTCGGAGGCCCGCTGACTTTCTGCGGAGTCTAAATAGATTCTGTGAAGATAATCAGTGAGGTGGAAATGTCAGAAGGCTGGGATCCGGCACTTAGAGACCGCACAGAAAGGGTTTCTACTACCACTTATTTTCCAACCATAATAATATTAAGCATTGTGCTGGCATCACCTACATTGGTTCCAATCCTCTGCATGAGTTTTTACTTTCTGCATTGCCAGGTAGACTCCGGCCTCCCCCGCCACACCTTGAGGAAGAGGTGGCTGACTGGGGTTTTGTCCGCAGCTTCTGCCTCAAAGGGGGAGAGGCGTGTTCTGGCCCTTTGTGTACCCTCTCCTGGGGCAGAGTGATTGGGTGGAGATGACTTCCAATCCTAACTCCCATTTCCTTATTTGCAGTAGATTCACTTCTTAAGAATTGAGCAGCACGCTGGCATGTTTTTGGAGTAGAGCTTTTGTATTTAATTGACAGAGACTTTGAAAGCATTGCTTGTTCCATTTATTGCAGTAATGTGAAATATATGCTTTTGAGATAGTTAATTACAGATTTTGATGTCTCAATTGAGAAAGAATCATTACAGGCCATGGTTTGTTATTTCCAGCTTTCCCCAAGAAAGTGGTGAAAAATAGTTACATTTATTGGATGATGCTTGTTACCTGGGCTTCAGACCTATGAAGGGTAAGTTACCAGAGGACTCTTGGAAACCTGGACAGTGCCAGAAGATACAACATGCTTTGCTTCTCTGCATTTGGCTTTTTATGCCATTTACAAACCAACTTGTATCCTGCAACCCCTATTCCCATGGTCTTACTTTAGGTGTGTTATGGCACTGATTAAAGCCATAGCATCAGCTTTGGCCTTGGAAAACATTTGGTCTCTGCCTGTGACTCAAAGTTCCAGATCTGTGTCCTGTCACAGCTTATAGTGGGGGAAAATGCTGGTGCACACTATCAGCATATTAATTTCCCAGCATGGATCTCTGGAAAGGAGGGCTTGGTCACAGGTGGAATTGAGACAGTTTTTCTTCCTGCCTTTGCCTTTTGTGTTTAGTGGTATTTGTCTGAGAGTGCTTCATTTTAGTACACTTGCAAACGAGAATAATCTACCTTTGTAGCCAGAAGTCAGAATTGATGATAGGTTATGATAAATCTGGACTCCCAGCTAAATGTTTCAACAAAGCAGGGAGAGGAAAGAAGAGAAGGGAGAAGACACATGGTGATGAGCGTCGAGTCCATCAGTGGTTACTTCAGTTGTTCCTACTTGAGTTCAGTGTTTACATAGATGCCTGCTCTGGGAGTGACACAAGACCATTCTTAGTAGGAAGTTGAACATTTTAAGATTTTGGTTTCTTTATCTTTTTGAAATCTAGATGAAGATCCAGTTTCGGATGTGAGACTCACTGGGTGATCATTTCATTGAGATCAACTTAAATGAACAGGTGAAAAGTGCAAGAGGAATGTGCTATGACTGAGGTATGTCTAATGTGATAGATAACTCTCTCTGGATGTTGGGAGGCCATGGAAAAGACCTATTATTTGTTGAATACTGTAATAGATACATTGCATATATTTCCTTCTGATCTCCTGATAATCCTATCAGGTAGATATTTTAAACTCAGGTAAGGAAACTGAAGCCCAGAGAGATTAAGTAACTACATTAATTCACATAGTTGGTGGTCATCAACTCTAATCACCAACTCTGTCCTGTTATGAGCCAGGCACTGTTCTATTTTCTTTCTATATTAACTCCTAATTTCCATAACACCCCTATGAGCCAAGTACTTTTACAATCCTCATTTTATGATAATGAGATCAGGGCACAGAGTCATTAGTATTTTCCTGGCTGTGTGGCAGAATCCACAATTCAAATCCAGTCAGCCTGGCTACAGAGTTATACCAGCTTTCCTTTGGTTAGGGTTTTCATTACTTTTGTTTTTATTATTTAATAAAAATTTTTTTATTATAAAATGAGTTTTTATTAAGTCAAACAGAAAAGAACACATGTACCAAATGTGTAGCTTAATAAATTATTAAAATAAGATGATACAACTCAGATCAGGGTGTAGAATCGTGCTCACCATGCCAGAGCCCCTCTATTGCTCCATGTCAATCACAGTTACTTCTGTACTCCCATTAGTAGCCATTCTTCTGACTTCTATAGTAATTGCTTCCTTGTGTTTGAGGTTTTTTTTCATAAATGTATATTTCTAGACACTGTAGTGTAGCCTTGCTGATTAAAAAAATTTTTAAGAACTTTTTTTTTTAAGATTTTATTTATTTTAGAGAGAGAGAACGAACGGGGAGAGGAGCAGAGAGGGAGGGAAAGGGAAAGAATCTCAAGCAGACTCCTGAGCATGGAGCCTCATACTGGGCTCCATCTCATGACCCTGAGATCATGACCTAAGCTGAAACCAAGAGCAGGATACTTAACCAACTGAGCCACCCAGTTCCCCCTTAAAAACTCTTTTAAAATATCTTAAAAAAATCTTTTAAAAGATCTGTAGTTTTCCAGGGTGCCTGGGTTGTGCAGTCAGTTGAGCATCTGACTCTTGGTTTTGGCTCAGGTCGTGATCTCAGGGTTATAAGATTGAGCCCCGCGTTTGGCTCCATACTCAGCCTAGAAAGTCTGCTTGAGACTTTCTCTCAAATAAATAAATAAATCTTCTAAAAAAATCTGTAGGTTTTCTCTTTATTCCTTCCTTTCCCTTATAGTTTATCTGATGCAGAATCTGGGTTTGACTTATATATCCTATAGTCTGGATTTTGCTGATTATAAATTCATGTACAATTCAATACGTTCTGCCCTGGGTAACTCCTGCACATTGGTAGCTGGATCCAGGACTGGATCAGACTCAGATTCAAGTCCTTTGGCAGTTCTTTAAGCGGTGTTTCGCAAGACCATTGGAGGTGCCTATGTTTCTCTTTGTGATCTCAGCAACTCTTGATACTTCATGCCTGTATCTATTCATTTGAGGTTGCAAAATAGTGGTATTTTAATTCTATCCTGGTTTTTTTTTCTTATTAATTGGCATACTAGTCCCTTATTTATCATCTGGATACATAGCTGTACAATTCCTTTAGGACAGGCAGCATAAATGCTTGATTCTTTCCATTTATGTTCCTTATCTTCTGAAGACCATTCTTTTTAGAAAATCTAATGTCAGTATAAGGTCATGAACTTAAACATATTTGTTGGGTTTTATTTTTTTATTTTTTTATTTTATTTTTTTTAAAGATTTTACTTATTTATTTGACAGAGAGAGACACAGCGAGAGAGGGAACACAAGCAGGGAGAGTGGGAGAGGGAGAAGCAGGCCTCCCGCAGAGCAGGGAGCCCGACGCGGGGCTCGATCCCAGGACCCTGGGATCACGACCCGAGCCGAAGGCAGACGCTTAACGACTGAGCCACCCAGGCGCCCCATATTTGTTGGGTTTTAGTTCATTGCAATCATTATCATTATTGAAGCTCATGTTGTCTCATCTTTGCCCTGCGGGGAGCCTATTTAACCCTGTTCTTTTGATATGACCCTTAATAGTCTGATAGCTTGTTATCTGATAGCTTGAATGCTCTGTCCCAAATCTGAAATCATCCATTTCTTCAAAAAAACTCTGGGTTTTTTTTTTTTTTTTTAAGAGGGAAATTGCATTTCAGGGTCATAATCTGTATGCTAGGGATCCATAGTCATTGTTTGAGGCTTTTCAGTAGGCAGAGCTAGAATTCCTACATCTATTTATATAGAGACACACACACATTAAAGATTAAGTATCTCATGAGTGCATATAAATACTTCCAATACAAATTGAGACTATAGAGCTTTTATTTAATTTCTCTATTATATCTATAACCCCATTTTTTTTTTTTTAAGATTTTTTATTGTTTGACAGCACAAGCAGAGGAGTGGGGGAGGGAAAAGCAGGCTCCCCACTGAGCAGGGAGCCCAATGCAGGGCTGGATCCCAGGGCCCCGGGATCATGACCTGAGCCGAAGGCAGATGCTGAACCATCCAGGTGCCCCTGTATATCATTTTGGTTACCCAATGCTCCTTTATTAGGTTCCTCAGGAAGCAATATCCCCTAAGTTCTTGTATGTGGATAAAAGCTTGTGTTCTTTATACTTGAAAGGCAGTTTTGCTGATATAAAGTCCTTGGTTCACACTTCTTTTCCTTGAGTTTCTTAAATATATTACTCTTTTTCTTCTGGTATAAAGCATTGATATCAAAGCCAGATGATAATCTAATATTTTTTCCCCTTATAAGTCATTGTTCTTTTTTTCTAGATGAGAATTTTTTCTTTGAAGTCTAGTAATTTTATTAGGATGGGTCAGTATTCTCAAGTATGTGATATGCTCTTTCCATATGTAATTTCAAATGTATATATTTTTTCATTTCAGGAAAGTTTTATTTTTTAAACAGCTTTATTGAGATACAAGTGATCTACAATAAGCTGCACATATTTAAAGTGTACTATTTGATAAGTTTTGGCATATATATATATATGTCAAACCATCACACAATCAAGATTGGGCATATATCCATCACCCCAAAAATTCCCTTTTTCCCCTTTGTGGTCCATCTTTCCAGCCTCTTGTTCCCCTAGCCACCACTGATCTACTTATATTAGATTAGTTTTTGTTTTCTATTTTCTAGAATTTTATATAAATGGAGTCATACAGTATGTAAATCTTTGGCTTCTTTTACTCAGTGTAAGTGTTGTCTGGTTCATATGTGTTGTTGCATATATCAATAGTTTATTCCTTTTTTTTGAAGGTTTATTCCTTTTTATTGCTGAGAGGTATTCCATTGTGTGCATATACTAGTTTGTGTATCCATTCAGCTTTGATGGACATTTGAGTTGTTTTCAGTTCCTGGCTATTACAGATAAATCTCTTAACTTTTATGTACAAGTCTTTGTGTGGTCATGTGCTTTCATTTCTCTTGGGTAAATACCTAGGAATGGAATGGCTGGGTCTTAGGTGTATAGTTAACCTTTTAAAAGAACTGCCAAAGTGTTTTTCAAAGTGGTTGTCCTATTTTACATGACCATCAGCAGTGTATCTGAGTTCCAGTTCCTTCATGTTAAGAGTCTGTTTTTTTGGTTTGTCTCTTTTTTATCCCTTTGCTCTATTTTGTTTCTTAAATTCTACATGAGTGAAATCATATGGTATTTGTATTTCTCTGAGTGACTTATTTCACTTAGCATAATACCCACTAGGTTCTTACATATTGTTTTATAGCCAAATAATATTCCATTGGATATATATTGCATCTTCTTTTTCCATTCGTCTATCAATGAACACTTGGGCTGCTTCAGTAGTTTGGCTATTGTAAATAATACTGCTATAAACTAAGGGTGCATGTATTCCTTTGAATTAGTGTTTTCATATTTTTTGGATAAATACCCAGTAGCATGATTACTGGATCATAGGGTGGTTCTATTTTTAATTTTCTGAGGAACCTCCATATCGTCTCACACAGTGACTGTACCAGTTTGCATTCCCACCAATGGTGCGCAAGGGTTCCTTTTTCTCTACATCCTTGTCAGTACTTGAGTTTTTGATTTTAGCCATTATGAGAGGTATGAGATAATATATCATTGTGGTTTTGGTTTGCATTTCCCTGATGATGAGTGATATTGAGCATGTTTTCATGTGCCTGTTGGCCATCTGTATGTCATCTTTGAAGAAATGTCTGTTTATGTCCTCTGCCCATTTTTAATTGGATTATTTGTTTTTTCGGTATCGGGTTGTATAAGGTCTTCAAATGTTTTGGATACTAACCCTTTATCAGATATGTCATTTGCAAATATCTTCTCTCATTCTGTAGGTTGCTTTTTAGTTTGGTTGGTTGTTTCCGTTGCTGTACAGAAGCTTTTTATTTTGATGTAGTCCCAATAGTTTATTTTTGCTTTTATTTCCCTTGCCTCAGGAGACCTATCTAGAAAGATATCACTACCATCAATGTCAGAGAAATTACTGCCTGTGTTCTCTTCTAGGATTTTTATGGTTTCAGGTCTGCATTTAGGTCTTTAATCCATTTTGAGTTTATTTTTGTGTATGGTGTAAGAAAGTAGTCCAGTTCATTCTTTTACATGTAGCTGTCCAGTTTTCCCAACACCATTTATTTATTTATTTTAAAGATTTTATTTATTTATCTGACAGAGAGACACAGCAAGAGAGGGAACACAAGCAGGGAGAGTGGGAGAGGGAGAAGCAGGCTTCCCTCTGAGCAGGGAGCCCGAAGCGGGGCTCGATCCCAGGACCCTGGGATCATGACCTGAGCCGAAGGCAGACGTTTAATGACTGAGCCACCCAGGCTCCTCCCCAACGCCATTTATTGAAGAGACTGTTTTTCCCTTTGCATATTCTTTACTCCTTTGTTGAAAATTAACTGACCATATAATTGTGGGCTTATTTCTGGGTTTTCTTTTTTTTTTTTTTTTAAGTGATCTCTACACCCAACATGGGGCTTGAACTCACAATCCCGAGATCAAGAGTCACGTGCTCTCCCAACTGAGTCAGCTAGGTACCCCTGTTTCTGGGTTTTCTATTCTGTTCTACTGATCTATGTGTTTGTTTTTGTTCCAGTACCATACTGTTTTTTTTTACTATAGTTTTTGTAATATAATTTGAAATATGGAATTGTGATACCTCTAGTTTTGTTTTTTCTTTTTCAAGATTGCTTTGGCTATTTAAAGTCTTTTGTGGTTCCATACAGATTTTAAGATTGTTCTAGTTCTGGGCGCCTGGGTGGCTCAGTTGGTTAAGCGACTGCCTTTGGCTCAGGTCATGATTCTGGAGTCCCTGGATCGAGTCCCGCATCGGGCTCCCTGCTCGGCAGGGAGTCTGCTTCTCCCTCTGACCCTCCCCCCTCTCATGTGCTCTCTCTCTCATTCTCTCTGTCTCAAATAAATAAATAAAATCTTAAAAAAAAAAAAAATAAAGATTGTTCTAGTTCTGTGAAAAATGCTATTGGTGTTTTGATAGGGATTACATTAAATGTGTAGATTGCTTTAGGTAGCATAGACAATTTAACAATATTTGTTCTCCTAATCCATGAGCGTGGATTGTCTTTCCATTTCTTTGTGTTGTCTTAATTTCTTTCATCAGCGTTTTACAGTTTTCAGAGTACAGGTCTTTCATCTACTGGTTAAGTTTATTTCTAGATATTTTATTATTTTTGGTGCAATTGTAAATGGGATTGTTTCTTTTTAAAGATTTATTTTTTTGAGAGAAAGAGAGAGCACACATGTGCGAGTGAGAGAGAGCACATGGTGTGGGGAGGGGCAGAGGAAGAGGGAGAGAAAGAATCCCAAGCAGACTCTCAGCTGAGCGGAGCCGGATGCAGGGCTCCATCACTCCATCTCATAACCGTGAGATCATGACTTAAGGTGAAATCAAGAGTTGGATCCTTAACCGACTGAGCCACCCAGGTGCCCTGGGATTGTTTTCTTAATTTCTTTTTCTGCCTCTTCATTATTAGTGTATAGAAATACAACAGATTTCTCTACAGTGATTTTTGTATCCTGCGACTACTGAATTCATTTATCAGTTCTAGTAGTTTTGGGGTGGAGTCTTTAGGATTTTCTATAGATAGTATCATGTCATCTGCAAATAATAAAAGTTTTACTTCTTCCTTACCATTTTGGATGCTTTTAATTTCTTTTTGTTTTTAGATTGCTGTGGCTAGGACTTCCAGTACTGTGTTGAATAAAAGCGGTGAGAGTGGATATCCTTGTCCTCTTTCTGACCTTAGAGGAAAAGCTCTCAGTTTTTCCCCATTGAGTATGAAGTTAGCTATGGATTTTTCATATATAGCCTTTATTATGTTGAGGCATTTTTCCTCTAGACCTACTTTGTTGAGGGTTTTTATCATGAATGGATGTTGTACTTTGTCAAATGCTTTTAATTTATCCATTGAAATGATCATACATGGTTTTTATCCTTTCTCTTGTTGCTGTGATGTATCACATTGATTGATTTGTGAATATTGAACTAACCTTGCATCCCAGGAATAAATCCCACTTGATTTTGGTGAATGATTTTTTTAATGTATTGCTAGATTCAGTTTGTCAGTATTTTGTTGAGGATTTTTGCATCTATGTTCATCGGAGATATCAGCCTGTAGCTCTCTTTTTTTGTAGTTTTTTTTAAAGATTTTATTTATTTTTTTACAGAGCGAGAGAGCAAGAGAGGGAAGACAAGCAGGGGGAGTGGGAGAGAGAGAAGCAGTCTTCCCACTGAGCAGGGAGCCCGATGCGGGCCTCAATCCCAGGACCCTGGGATCATGACCTGAGCCGAAGGCTGATGCTTAATGACTGAGCCACCCAGGTGCGCTGTAGTCTTTACCTGGTTTTGGTATCAGGGCCTCATAGAATGAGGCCATTGTTTGTTACTAACTGGCTTCATAGAATGAATTTGGAAGTTTACTTTCCTCTTCTATTTTTTATTTTTATTTTTTTAAAGATTTTATTTATTTATTTGACAGAGAGACACAGTGAGAGAGGGAACACAAGCAGAGGGAGTGGGAGAAGGAGAAACAGGCTTCCTGCGGAGCAGGGAGCCCGATGTGGGGCTCGATCCCAGGACCCTGGGACCATGACCTGAGCCGAAGGCAGACGCTTAACGACTGAGCCACCCAGGCACCCCTCCTCTTCTATTTTTTAGAAAAGTTGGAGAAGAATAGGTATTAACTCTCTTTAAATGTTTGGTAGAATTCCCCTATGAAGTGGACTGGTTCTGGGCTTTATTTTTGGGGGAGTTTTTTTTTGTTTGTTGGGAGTGTTTTTTTCTAGCTCCTTTAGGTGTAAGGTTAGGTTGTTTGAGATTTTTCTTGCTTCTTGAGATTGGCCTGTATTGCTATAAACTCTCTTAGAAGAGATGATTTTGCTGCATCTCAAAGATTTTGGACCATTGTGATTTCATTTTTCGTTTGTTTTCATGTAATTTTTATTTCTTCTTTGATTTCTTGGTTGACCCATTCATTGTTTAGTAGCATGTTATTTAACCTGCATGTATTTGTGCTCCAGATTTTTCCTTGTAGTTGATTTCTAGTTTTATAGTGTTGTGGTCAGAGAAGATGCATAATATGACTTCGATCTTTTTGAGTTTGTTGAGACTTGTTTTGTGGCTTAATATGTGATATGTTCTGCTCATGTTCCATGTGCACTTGAAAAGAATGTGTAATCTGCTGTTTGTGGATGGGATGTTCTTAATATATCTGTTAGACCCATCTAGTCCAGTGCGTCATTCAAAGGCACTGTTTCCTTGTTGATTTTCTGTTTGGATGATCTGTCCATTGTTGTAAGTGGGGTGTTAAAGTCCCCTGCTATTATTGTATTATTATCAATTACTTCCATTGTTTGTTACTGTCTTATGTATTTGGGTGCTCCCATGTTAGATGCATAAATATTTACAATTGTTATATCCTCTTATTGTATTGTTCCCTTTTTTATTATACACTCCTTTGTCTGTTGTTACAGTTTTTGTTTTAAAGCCTCTTTTGTCCAGGGGCCCCTGGGTGGCTCAGTCAGTTAAATGTCTGCCTTCAGCTTGGTCATGATTCCGGAGTGCCGGGATTGAGCCACGCATTGGGCTCCCTGCTCAGCGGGGAGTCTGCTTCTCCCTCTGCCCCTCACCCCACTCGTGTTCTCTCTCTCAAATAAATAAATAAAATCTTTAAAAAAATGTGTTAAAATATATTTTGTCCAGTAGAAGTATTGCTACCCCAGCTTCCCCATGCCCTCACTTTCAATCTGCAGGTGTCTTTACATCTGAAATGAGTCTTTTATAGGCAGCATACAGTTGGGTCTTGGTTTTTGTGTTTTTAAATCCACTCTGTCACTGTATGTGTTTTGATTTGAGCATTTAGTCTATTTGCATTCAAAATATTTCTTGATAGGTATGTATTGCCATTTTGTTACTTGTTTTGTGGTTGTTTTTGTAGTTTTTCTCTGATCTTCTCTTGTTCTCTTTCATAGTTTGTTGACTTTCTTTAATGATATACTTGGCTTTCTTTCTCTTTATCCTTTGCATATTTATTACTGGTTTCTGATTTGTGGTTACTGTTATGTTTGTATATAACATCATCTGCGTCTAACAGTCTATGATAGGTTTGCGGTCACAAGTTTGAACCCATTTTTTACTTTTGTCCTCTCCACATTTTAGGTATATGGTATTATATTTTATATCCTTCTATTTTATGAATCCCTTGCATGATTTTTACAGAAATACTTATTTTTACTGCTTTTATATTTTTTACTTTTCATATTCTCACTTATGGTCCTTTCCATTCATTTAATATTTCTTGTAGGGCTGGCTTAATGGTCATGAATTCCTTTAGTTTTTTTGTTTGAGAAAGTCTTTATTTCTCCTTCTTTTGTGAATGATAGCCTTGCTGGATAGAGTATTCTTGGCTGCAGGTTTTTCCCTACTAGCACTTTGAATATATCATGTCACTCTCTTCTGGCCTGCACAGCTTCTGCTGAAAAATTTGCTGATAGCCTTATACTTACATGTAAGTGTCTTCTTTTCTTTTATTGCTTTTAATTTTTTTTCTTTATCACTACTTTTTGCCATTTTAATGATGTGTTTTGTTGTGGACCTCCTTGGGTTGAATTTTTTGGGGAATCTCTGTGCCTTCTGGATCTAGATATCTGTTTCTTCCTTAGATTAGGAAAGTTTTCAGCTATTATTTTTTCAAATAAATTTCTGCCCCCTTTTCTATCTCTTCTTTTGAGATTCCTGTAATGCAAATGTTATTATGCTTGATGGAGTCACTGAGTTCCCTGAGTATATTCTCAATTTGCATATTTTGTTTGCTCAGCTTGGTTACTTTTCATTACTGTCTTCCAGGTCATTAATTTGTTCCTCTGCTTTCTCTAGCCTGCTATTTATTCCATGTAGTGTATTTCTAATTTGATTTGTTGTGTTCTTCATCTCTGATTGGTTGTTTTTTTTTATCTTTTTGTTAAGGTCCTCACTAATGTCCTCCACTCTTTTCTCAAGTCCAGTGAGTATCTTCATTACTTTAAATTCTCCATCAGGTATATTACTTGTATCCATTTCACTTAGGTCTTTTGTTGGTGTTTGGTCCTATTCTTTCATTTGGGACATATTTTCTGTCTTCTCATTTTGTCTAACTCTCTGTGTTTCTTTGTGTTTGGAGTTAGCTATGTCTCTTGCTTTTGATGGTAATAGTCTTTTGAAGAAGAGGCCCTGTAGCTCCCTGCAGTGCGGTGTCCCCTGTTCCCTAGGACCTGGTGCTTCAGGGAGTGCCTCCTGTGTGTGTTGCTTGTGCTCTGCTATTGAGTCCTGGTTGAAAAACTGAAGGTTTTTCCTTCAGTCCAGTTGTCTGTAGAGGTTCTCTTTGCTTGTTGTGGGAAGTGTTTGGTCCCCTGCCGAGTGGGCTGTGTTTTAACAAAGTGTGTTGTAGTCAGTCTGTGAAATGAGTCCTGCCACTGCTGCTGCTGCTGTAGCTGAGGTCCTACAAAACCCGTGGATTAGGAGATGTGGTGCTGGCGAGGTTTGTGCTGGTGTTCTTGGGAGGAGGCCTGCAAGACTGGGACTGAGGCAAGCATGACTGGGAAGGGTGGGTCCACTGAAGTGTGGTATGGGGAGATGGGGCTGGTGTAAGCAAGTGAGTGTTGGCATCTGTGATGTTTTTGCTGAAAAATTAGCTGATAGCCTTATGGGGTTCCCTTGTATGTAACTGTTTCTTTTTGGTGTTTTAAAAATTCTCTCTTTATCATTACTTTTTCCTGTTTGACCTGTTATGTGTTTGATGGTGGAACTCCTTGGGTTAACTTCATTAGGGCCTTTGTGTCCTTCCTGGACCAGGGTGTCTGTTTCCTTCCCCAAACTGGGGAGGTTTTCAGCTATTATTTCTTCTAGTAAGTTTTCTGCCTCCTTCTCTCTCTCTTCTCCTTCTGGGATCTCTATTATGTGAATGTTATTATGCTTGATTATGTTGCAGAGTTCCCTCCTCTATTCTCATTTTTTATTATTCTTTTTTCTTTTTGCTGTACAGTTTGGTTGCTTTGTATTTCTCTGTCTTCCAGATACCTAATTTGTTCTTCTGTGTCTTTTAATCTGCTACTGATTACTTCTAGTATATTTTTCATTTCTATTATTGAATTCTATAGCTCTTACTGGTTATTTTTTTAATATATGTATATATTTTATAAAATATTTATGCATATACTTTATATTTAGTGTCTCTGTTGACATTCTCACCTAGTTCATTCACTCTTTTCTCAAGTCTAGTAATTATCTTTATGACTATTACCTTTGAAGTCTTTACCAGGCATATTGCTTATCTCTCTTTCATTTATCTTTTTTACTGTGATTTTGTCTTGTTCTTTCATTTGGGACATATTTCTCTGTTTCCTCATTTTGTCTCTCTATATTTGTTTCTAAGTATTAGGTAGGTCAGCTACATCTCCTGGTCTTGAAAGTAGTGGCCTTGTGTAGAAGAGATCCAGTGGTGCTGTATAATGCAAATCCGCCCTGGTCACTAGAACCAGGCACTCCAAGGATGTCCCCTGTGTAGGCTTAGTGCACCCTTCTGTTGCGGCTGAGCTGCTGCTGTTGTGGGTATGCTGGTGGGTGGGGCTGGCTTCCAGCCTGACTGGCTGCAGTGACTTGATTTGCCTGATAAAGGTGTACTGGGCACAGTTTGCTCCCTGCAATGTTGAAAGGCCCACCTGCTGCCTGTGTGTTCACTGGTAGGTGGGGTTGGCATTCAGCCTAGCTAGCTGTCTACAATTAACATCTGCCATACCTGCAGGCACAGTGAAGGGCAGGACTTGCTCTCTGCACAGCCAGCTTAGAGGCTCAGTTGCAGGAACTGTGGGCACGCTGGTGGGGGGGTTATTTCCTCCCCTCCCAAAGGCAGGAATTACTTTGGAGTGGTACATTGTTGGCAGAGTTTCCTTCCAGGTGTGTCAGGGCAGGAGCTGTTTTGGAGGGATGGCTGCCAAGGTGGGCAGGTTGGGTGGGGTGGTCTGCAGGAGAATGTGGGGGGCGTGGTACTCAACAAGGTAAATGGAGAGTGTTAGAACTGGCTCTCAGAAACATCTTGCTATCTAGGCTGCAGGAGGCAAGGAAAAATGGCACCTACCATCGCTTTTGTTGCCAGAGAAATCTTTGGCCCCTGCAGTACATACTCTAAGATTAGTCAATAAATCTCTTTCATGAATACCCCCAGGTGCTTTTCAAGCTACTGCTTCTGTGCTGTGTCTCTGAATTATTTAGTATGTTGACTCTTTAAGGGCAGGGATTCGGTTTCCTGTCACCCTCTGGCTCTCCTGGAGTTAAGCCTGCTGATTTTTAAAGTTCCTAGAGTTAAGCCCTGGTGGTCTTCAAAGCCAGATTTTTTTTTTTTTATTTATTTGAGGAAGAGAGAGAGTGCGAGCATGAGCAGGGGGCAGGGAAGGGCTGAGGGAGAGGGACAAACAGACTCCATGCTGAGCACAGAACTGGATGCAGGGCTCGATCCCAGGACTCTGGGATCATGACCTGAGCTGAAGGCAGACACTTTTTTTTTTCTTTTTATTAACATATTTTTATTTGTTTCAGGGGTACAGGTCTGTGATACATCAGTCTTACACAGTTCACAGCGCTCACCATAGCACATACCCTCCCCAATGTCCATCACCCAGCCACCCCATCCCTCCCTACCCCCCTCCACTCCAGCAACCCTCAGTTTGTTTCCTGAGATTAAGAGTCTCTTGTGGTTTGTCTCCCTCTCTGGTTTCGTCTTTTCATTTTTCTCTCCCTTCCCCTATGATCCTCTGCCTTGTTTCTCAAATTCCACATATCACTGAGATCATATGATAATTGTCTTTCTCTGATTGGCTTATTTCGCTTAGCATAATACCCTCTAGTTCCATCCACGTCGTTGCAAATGGCAAGGTTTCATTTTTTGATGGCTGCATAATATTCTATTGTGTATGTGTGTGTGTGTATATATATATGTATACGCACACACACACACACACACACACACATACCACATCTTCTTTATCCATTCATCTGTTGATGGACATCTAGGCTCTTTCCATAGTTTGGCTCTTGTGGACATTGCTGCTATAAACATTGGGGTGCATGTGCCCCTTCGGATCACTACATTTGTATCTTTGGGGTAAATACCCAGTAGTACAATTGCTGGGTCATGTGGTAGCTCTATTTTCAACTTTTTGAAGAACCTCCATACTGTTTTCCAGAGTGGCTGCACCAGCTTGCATTCCCACCCACAGTGTAGGAGGGTTCCCTTTTCTCCGCATCCTCGCCAATATCTATCGTTTCCTGACTTGTTAAGTTTTAGCCATTTTGACTGCTGTGAGGTGGTATCTCATTGAGGTTTTGATTTGTATTTCCCTGATTGAAGGCAGACACGTAACCGACTGAGCCACCCAGGTGCCCCTCAAAGCCAGATGTTAAGCCGATTTGTCTTCCCAGTGTTCCCAGTTCCAGGGGGTTAACTGGTGTGGAGTCTGATCCTCTTCTTCATGCTTGTGATATCCCTTCTGTTTGTGGTAAGTTGACCAGGGGGTTGGTTCCCAACTGCATCTCTGCCCTTTCTACCCTTTTCTGTGTGGCTTTCTCTCTGTGACTAGCTGTGGAAGATCTGTTCTGTCAGTCTTCAGATCATTTTCAGAGTTAGTTGCATAGCTGTAGTTGTTGCCTCAGTGTGTCTGTGGGACAAGGTGAACTCAGGATCCTCCTACTCTACCATCTTCCTTCACGCTTCCAGGCATGGTTCTGCAGGCTCACTCTTTATTGGTGCATTTAAAACAGAAGAGAGGGAATGTAAAGTGTGGAAGAAAAAAACGAAGTGGTTCAAATGTCCAGTTATCAAAATCAGCCAAGATCTCTAAAACAAAGGAGCCTCAGTTGGGGGAGGTGGCCTGGCTCTTTATCTAGTCTTGTGGTTGGCACTATGTTTATTGGAGAGAGCCGTCTTTGAAATGGATGCTTCTTTGAAATGGATCCCTTCACAATCAAAGCTTAAGTCAGGCACTTGCATTACAAAAAAGAAAAATAACTGTTAGAACTTAAACTATAACCATCTTAACCATCGTTTAAGTGTACAGTTAGTTCAGTGATATTACATACATTCATAATGTGCTACCATCACCCACATCCATCTACAGAACTTTTTTTTTTTTTTTAAGATTTATTTATTTATTTTAAGCAATCTCTACACCCAGTGGTGGGGCTCATACAACCCCAAGATCAAGAGTCACATGCTTTTCCAGCTGGGCCAGCCAGGCACCCCAGAACTCTTTTCATCTTGTAAAACTGAAACTCTAAACCCATTAGACATTAAGTCTCCTGTCCCCCAAGGCCCTGCCCTGGCTACTACCATTCTGTTTTCAGTTGCTATGATTTTGATTGCTCTAGTAATGTAAATGGAATCATTTAGCATTTGTCTTTTTGTGACTAATGTCCTCTTGGTTCACTCATGTCGCAACATATGTCAAAATTTCCTTCCTATTTAAAGCTGAATAATATTCCATTGTATGGTTAGATCATATTTTGCTTATCCATTCATCTGTTGATGAACACTTGGGTTTCTTACACATTTTTGCTATTGTGAATAATGCTGCTGTGAACATGGAAATACAAATACCTTTCTGAGACCATGCTTTTAATTCTTTCGAGTATATACCCACAAGTAGAATTACTGGATCATATGATAATTCTGTTTGATTTTTTTTGAAGAACTACCATACTGTTTTTCACAGTGGCTGTACCATTTTACATTCTCACCAATAGTGCACAAAGGTTCTAGTTTCTCCACATTCTTGCCAATACGTGGTACTTCTTTGTTTTTTTGATAGTAGCCTAATGGATGTGAGGTGGTATCTCATCGTAGTTTTGATTTGCATTTATCTAATAGGTAGTGAAGTTGAATATCTTTTCAGGTGTTTATTGGCCATTTGTATGTCAAGTTCTTTGTCCATTTTTTAGTCAGATTATTTTTTTATTGTTCAATGTTAGGAGTTCTCCGTATATTATGGATATTAATTCCTTAGCACATAATATGATTTGCAATATTTTCTCCCATTCAGTGGATTGCCTTTTTACTCTTTTGATAGTATCTTTTGATGCACCGAAGTTTTAATTTTTGTGAAATCCAGTTTGTTTTTTCTTTTGTTTCCTGTGCCTTTTGTGTCATATCCAAGAAATCACAGCCAAATCCAGTGTCATGGAACTTTTACCCTATATTTTCTTCTAAGAGTTTTATGGTTTCAGCTCTTATGTTTAGGTCTTTGATCCATTTTTAGTTAATATTGTATATGGTGTTAGGTAAGGGTCCAACTTCATTCTTTTGCATGTGGATGTCCAGTTTTCCCAGAACCATTTGTTGAAGACACTACTTTCTCCATTGAATGATTTTGGCATTTTTGTTGAAAATCTTTTCGGGGTGCCTGGGTGGCTCAGTAGGTTAAGCCTCCAGCTCTTGGTTTTGGCACAGATTTCACATGATCATGGGTCATGATCTCCTGGGTTCTGAGACCCAGCCCTATGTTGAGCTTCCTGCTCAGCAGGGAGTCAGTCTGCTTCAGTTCTCTCCCTCTGCCCCTCCCCACACTTGCTCTCACTCTCTTTCTCTCTCTAAAATAAAGAAATAAATCTTAAAAACAACAACAACAACAACAAACTTTTGACAATATATGTGGGGATTATTTCTGGCTTCTCTATTATACTCCATTGGTTTATATGTCTGTCTTGATGCCAGTACCACACTTTTGATTTCTGTAGCTTTACAGTGAGTTTTGAAATCAGGAAGTGTAAGTCCTCCAGGTTTGTTCTTTTTCAAGACTGTCTTGGCCATTTGTGTGGTCCCTTGAGACTAGAATGATTTTTATTTCTTCAAAAAATGTCATTGGGATTTTGATAGGGATTGCATTGGTTGTGTAGACTGCTTTGGGCACTATTGACATCTTAACATTAAGTCTTCCAATCCATGAGCATAGGATGTTTTTCCATTTATTTGTCTTTTTAATTTCTTTGATCAATATTTTGCAGTTTTGATTGTACAGGTCTTTGACCTCCTTAATTAAATTTAAGTATTTTATTTCTTTTGATGCTATTTTAAGTGGAATTGTGTTCTTAATTTCCCTTTATTATTAGTGTATAGACATGCAGCTGATTTTTGTGTGTTGACCTTATATCCCAGTACTTTGTTGAATTCATTTATTCTAACAGGTTTTTGGTTTTTTTGGTGGACTCTTTAGGGTGTTCTGCATATAAGATCTATATGAAATAGAAGTGGTGAATGTGGACATCCTTGCTTTGTTTCTGATATTGGAGGAAAAACTTTCAATCTTTCACCATTAAGTATGATGTTCACTTTATGTTTTCATATGTGGCTTTTATTATGTTAAGGTAGTTTTTTTCTTTGTAAAGATTTTATTTATTTTAGACAGAGAGAGTGTGTGCGTGTAAGTATGGGGAGGGGCAGAGGGAGAGAATGTCAAGTAGACTAACCACTGAGTGTGGAGCCTGACAGGGGGCTCAGTCTCACAACCCTGAGATCATGACCTGAGTTGAGTTGGATGCTCAACTGACTGAGCCACCCAGGGGCCCCAAGGTAGATTTTTTTCTTTTCCTAGGTTGTTGAGTGTTTTTTATCATGAAAGGGTGTTCAATTTGGTCAGATGCTTTTTCTGTATCAGTTGAGAAGATCATGTGGTTTTTATCCCTCATTCCATTAATGTAGTCCATTACATTGATTGCTTTTCATAGGTTGAGCTATTCTTACATTCCAGGAATAACTCCTGTTTGGTTGTGGTGTATAATCCTCTTAATATGCTGCTGAATTTGGTTTACTAGTATTTTGTTGAGGATATTTGCATCACTGTTGATAAGGAATGTTGGTTTTTAGTTTTCTTGTATTATCTTTGTCTGACTTTGGTATTAATGTTGGGCTTAAAGAATGAATTAGGAAGTATTGCCTTCTCTTCAAGTTTGGGAAAAGTTAGAGAATAATTGGTATTAGTTCTTTAAATGGTAGACTCCTCAGTGAAGCCATCAGTTCCACTAATTCAATCTTCTTATGAGTTATAGGTCTGTTCAGGTTTTCTCTGTCTTTGTATTGCTCTCTTAAAATTTTTATTTTAATGTCCCCACTTTCATTTTTGATTTTAATAATTTGGGTCTTCTTTCCTTTTTTTCTGTCCATTTAGCTAAAGATTTGTCTATTCTGATTTTTTTCAAATAACTTTTTATTTCAGATTTCCCTCTATTGCTTTCCTTTATTTCCTTTATCTCTGCTCTTATTTTTATTATTTCCTTTCTTTTGCTAGCTTTTGTTCTTTTTCTAGTTCCTTAAGTTGTAAAGTTAGGTTGTTAATTTGAAATGTTATTTATTTATCTTTTTATTTATTTACTTTTTTTTTTTAGAAAATAAATTTTTTTATTATGTTAATCACCATACATTACATCATTAGTTTTTGATGTAGTGTTCCATGATTCATTGTTTGTGCATAACACCCAGTGCTCCATGCAGAACGTGCCATCTTTAATACCCATCACCAGGCTAACCTATCCTCCCATCCCCCTCCCCTCTAGAACCCTCAGTTTGTTTTTCAGAGTCCATCGTCTCTCATGGTTCGTCTCCCCTCCAATTTCCCCCGCTTCCTTCTTCCCCTCCTGCTGTCTTCTTTTTTTTTTTTCTTAACATATATTGCATTATTTGTTTCAGAGGTACAGATCTGTGATTCAACAGTCTTGCACAATTCACAACGCTCACCATAGCACATACCCTCCCCAGTGTCCATCACCCAGCCACCCCATCCCTCCCACCCCACCCCCCCTCCAGCAATCCTCAGTTTGTTTCCTGAGATTAAGAATTCCTCTTATCAGTGAGGTTATATAATACATGTCTTTCTCTGATTGACTTATTTCGCTCAGCATAACACCCTCCAGTTCCATCCACGTCGTTGCAAATGGCAAGATCTCATTCCTTTTGATGGCTGCATAATATTCCAGTGTGTGTGTGTGTGTGTGTGTGTGTGTGTGTGTGTGTGTGTATCCATCCACACCACATCTTCTTTATCCATTCATCTGTCGATGGACATCTTGGCTCTTCCCACAGTTTGGCTATTGTGGACATTGCTGCTATAAACATTGGGGTGCACGTACCCCTTCGGATCACTACATTTGTATCTTTGGGGTAGATACCCAGTAGTGCAATTGCTGGATCGTAGGGTAGCTCTATTTTCAACTTTTTGAAGAACCTCCATACTGTTTCCCAGAGTGGTTGCACCAGCTTGCATTCCCACCAGCAGTGTAGGAGGGTTCCCCTTTATCCGCATCCCCACCAACATCTGTCGTTTCCTGACTTGTTAATTTTAGCCATTCTGACTGGTGTGAGGTGGTATCTCATTGAGGTTTTGATTTGGATTTCCCTGATGCCGAGCGATGTTGAGCACTTTTTCATGTGTCTGTTGGCCATTTGGATGTCTTCTTTGGAAAAATGTCTATTTATGTCTTCTGCCCATTTCTTGATTGGGTTCTTTGTTCTTTGGGTGTTGAGTTGGTAAGTTCTTTATAGATTTTGGATACTAGCCCTTCATCTGATATGTCATTTGCAAATATCTTCTCCCATTCTGTCAGTTGTCTTTTGGTTTTGTTGACTGTTTCTTCTGCTGTGCAAAAGCTTTTTATCTTGATGAAGTCCCAATAGTTCATTTTTGCCCTTGCTTCCCTTCCCTTTGGCGATGTTTCTAGGAAGAAGTTGCTGTGGCTGAGGTCGAAGAGGTTGCTGCCTGTGTTCTCCTTTAGGATTTTGATGGACTCCTGTCTCACATTTAGGTCTTTCAACCATTTGGAGTCTATTTTTGTGTGTGGTGTAAGGAAATGGTCCAGTTTCATTCTTCTGCATGTGGCTCTCCAATTTTCCCAACACCATTTGTTGAAGAGACTGTCTTTTTTCCATTGGACATTCTTTCCTGCTTTGTCAAAGATGAGTTGACCATAGAGTTGAGGGTCCATTTCTGGGCTCCCTATTCTGTTCCATTGATCTATGTGTCTGTTTTTGTGCCAGTACCATACTGTCCTGATGATGACAGCTTTGTAATAGAGCTTGAAGTCCGGAATTGTGATGCCGCCACCTTTGCTTTTCTTTTTCAACATTCCTCTGGCTATTTGGTGTCTTTTCTGGTTCCATACAAATTTTAGGATTATTTGTTCCATTTCTTTGGAAAAAGTGGATGGTATTTTGATGGGGATTGCATTGAATGTGTAGATTGCTCTAGGTAGCATTGACATCTTCACAATATTTGTTCTTCCAATCCATGAGGATGGAACGTTTGTCCATTTCTTTGTGTCTTCCTCAATTTCTTTCATGAGTATTTTATAGTTTTCTGAGTACAGATCCTTTGCCTCTGGTTAGATTTATTCCTAGGTATCTTATGGTTTTGGGTGCAATTGTAAATGGGATCGACTCCTTAATTTCTCTTTCTTCTGTCTTGTTGTTGGTGTATAGGAATGCCACTGACTTCTGTGCATTGATTTTATATCCTGCCACTTTACTGAATTCCTGTATGAGTTCTAGCAGTTTTGGGGTGGAGTCTTTTGGGTTTTCCACATAAAGTATCATATCATCTGCAAAGAGTGAGAGTTTGACTTCTTCTTTGCCAATTTGGATGCCTTTGATTTCTTTTTGTTGTCTGATTGCTGTGGCTAGGACTTCTAATATTATGTTGAATAGCAGTGGTGATAGTGAACATCCCTGCCGTGTTCCTGACCTTAGGGGGAAAGCTCTCAGTTTTACCCCATTGAGAATGATATTTGCTGTGGGTTTTTCATAGATGACTTTTATGATATTGAGGTATGTACCCTCTATCCCTATACACTGAAGAGTTTTGATCAAGAAAGGATGCTGTACTTTGTCAAATGCTTTTTCTGCATCTCTTGAGAGGATCATATGATTCTTGTTCTTTCTTTTGTTAATGTATTGTATCCTGTTGATTGATTTGCGGATGTTGAACCAACCTTGCAGCCCAGGGATAAATCCCACTTTGTCGTGGTGAATAATCCTTTTAATGTACTGTTGAATCCTATTGGCTAGTATTTTGGTGAGAATTTTTGCATCCATGTTCATCAAGGATAAAGGTCTGTAATTCTCCTTTTTGATGGGGTCTTTGTCTGGTTTGGGGATCAAGGTAATGGTGGCCTCATAAAACGAGTTTGGAAGTTTTCCTTCCATTTCTATTTTTTTGGAACAGTTTCAGAAGAATAGGTATTAATTCCTCTTTAAATGTTTGGTAGAATTCCCCTGGGAAGCTATCTGGTCCTGGGCTTCTGTTTGTTGGGAGATTTTTGATGACTGCTTCAATTTCCTTAGTGGTTATAGGTCTGTTCAAGTTTTCTATTTCTTCCTGGTTCAGTTTTGGTAGTTGATACATCTCTAGGAATGCATCCATTTCTTCTAGGTTATCTAATTTGCTGCCATAGGGTTGCTCATAATATGTTCTTATAATTGTTTGTATTTCTTTGGTGTTGGTTGTGATCTCTCCTCTTTCATTTGTGATGTTGTTGATTTGGGTCATTTCTCTTTTCTTTTTGATAAGTCTGGCCAGGGGTTTATCAATCTTGTAATTCTTTCAAAGAACCAGCTCCTAGTTTCGTTGTTCTGTTTTGCTATTCTTTTGGTTTCTATTTCATTGATTTCTGCTCTGATCTTTATTTTTTCTCTTCTCCTCCTGGGTTTAGGCTTTATTTGCTGTTCTTTCTCCAGCTCCTTTAGGTGTAGGGTTAAGTTGTGTACTTGAGACCTTTCTTGTTTCTTGAGAAAGGCTTGTATTGCTATATACTTTCCTCTTAGGACTGCCTTTGCTGCATCCCAAAGATTTTGAACAGTTGTGTTTTCATTTTCATTGGTTTCCGTGAATTTTTTTAATTCTTCTTCAATTTCCTGGTTGACCCATTCATTCTTTAGTAGGATGCTCTTTAGCCTCCATGTAGTTGAGTTCTTTCCGACTTTCCTCTTGTGATTGAGTTCTAGTTTCAAAGCATTGTGGTCTGAAAATATGCAGGGAATGATCTCAGTCTTTTGGTACCGGTTGAGACCTGATTTGTGACCTAGGATGTGATCGATTCTGGAGAATGTTCCACGGGCACTAGAGAAGAATGTGTATTCCGTTGCTTTGGGATGGAATGTTCTGAATATGTCTGTGAAGTCCATTTGGTCCAGTGTGTCATTTAAAGTCTTTATTTCCTTGTTGATCTTTTGCTTAGATGATCTGTCCATTTCAGTGAGGGGGGTGTTAAAGTCCCCCACTATTATTGTATTGTTGTCAATGTGTTTCTTTGCTTTTGTTATTAATTGCCTTATATAATTGACTGCTCCCATGTTAGGGGCATAGATATTTAAAATTGTTAGATCTTCTTGTTGGATAGACCCTTTAAGTAGGATATAGTGTCCTTCCTCATCTCTTATTACAGTCTTTGGTTTACAGTCTAATTTGTCTGATATAAGGATTGCCACCCCAGCTTTCTTTTGGTGTCCATTAGCATGGTAAATAGTTTTCCACCCCCTCATTTTGAATCTGGAGGTGTCTTTGGGTCTAAAATGAGTCTCTTGCAGACAGCATATTGATGGGTCTTGTTTTTTTTATCCATTCTGATACCCTGTGTCTTTTGATTGGGGCATTGAGGCCATTTAGATTCAGGGTAACTATTGAAAGATAGGAATTTAGTGCCATTGTATTGCTTGTAAGGTGACTGTTACTCCATACTGTCTGTGTTCCTTTCTGGTCTTTGTTATTTTTAGGCTCTCTCTTTTCTTAGAGGACCCCTTTCAAGATTTCTTGTAGGGCTGGTTTCATGTTTGCAAATTCCTTTAGTTTTTGTTTGTTGGAAGCTTTTTATCTCTCCTTCTATTTTCAGTGACAGTCTCGCTGGATATAGTATTCTTAGCTGCGTATTTTTCTCATTTAGTGCTCTGAATATATCATGCCAGTCCTTTCTGGCCTGCCAGGTCTCTGGATAGGTCTGTTGCCAATCTAATGTTTCTACCATTGTAGGTTACAGATCTCTTGTCCTGAGCTGCTTTCAGGATTTTCTCTTTGTCTCTGAGACTCGTAAGTTTTACTATTAGATGTCGGGGTGTTGACCTATTTTTATTGATTTTGAGAGGGGTTCTCTGTGCCTCCTGGATTTTGATGCCTGTTTCCTTCCCCAAATTAGGGAAGTTCTGTGCTATAATTTGCTCCATTATACCTTCTGCCCCTCTCTCTTTTTTCTTCTTCTGGGATCCCAATTATTCTAATGTTGTTTCATCTTATGGTATTGCTTATCTCTCGAATTCTACCCTCGTGATCCAGTAGTTGTTTATCTATCTTTTTCTCAGCTTCTTTATTCTCCATCATTCGGTCTTCTATATCACTGATTCTCTCTTCTGCCTCATTTATCCTAGCAGTTAGCGCCCCTATTTTTGATTGCACCTCATTAATAGCCTTTTTGATTTCGACTTGGTTAGATTTTAGTTCTTTTATTTCTCCAGAAAGGATTTCTCTAATAACTTCCATGCTTTTTTCAAGCCCACCTAGTATCTTTAAAGTGATGATTCTGAACTCTAGTTCTGACATCTTACTAATGTCTGTATTGATTAGGTCCCTGGCAGTCGGTACTACCTCTTGTTCTTTTTGTTGAGGTGATTTTTTCCGTCTTGTCATTTTGTCCAGAGGAGAATAGATGAATGAGAGAACAAAATGCTAACAGGATAACAAAGTCCCCAGAAAATATACTCTAAACAAATCGGAAAAGACCTGAAACTAGGGGGAAAGAAAGGGAAAGAAAGAAAAAAGAAAAAGATAAAAAGAAACAAAAACAGAACAAAACAAAAAAAACCAGAATATGATCAAATGTGATCAGGCTGGTGCATAGATTAGTGCCACAGACTAGATTTTGGGCGTATTTTGGTCTGTTAGAAGAAAGTGCCTCCCAAAATTTTAAAGAAAGAAAAACTTATATATGTACAAAAATAAGGGTTGATATGATGAAGGGATGGAATATGACTGTAAAGATGGAAATTATAAAAAAATTTTTTTTTTTTAAAGATTTTATTTATTTATTTGAGAGAGAGAGCATGAGAGACAGAGAGCATGAGAGGGAGGAAGGTCAGAGGGAGAAGCAGACTCCCTGCCGAGCAGGGAGCCCGATGCCGGACTCGATTCCGGGACTCCAGGATCATGACCTGAGCCGAAGGCAGTCGCTTAACCAACTGAGCCACCCAGGTGCCCTGGAATTATAAAAAATTTTATAAAAGGAATTGATAAGAAGTTTGAAAAAAGAAAGAAGAGGATTTAAAAAAAAAGAAAAAGAAAAGGGAGAGAATGTGATCAGGCAGGAGACTAGAACAAAGCCATACACTAGAGATTTAGGGTATATTTTGATCTGTTAGAAGAAACTATCTCAAAATTTTAAAGAGAGAACAACATATATATATATATATATATATATATATATATATGCCCAAAATAAGGGTACCTACTATGAAAGGATAGAATATGACTCTAAAAATGAAAAAAATGTTTTTTAAAAAAGGGATTGATAAGATGTTGGTTGAAAAAGGGAAAAAGAAAAATTAAAAAAGAAAGTTAAAAAAAACCCAACAACTTTGAAAGACTAAAGAATCATGGTAAAAAAGCCATGGATTCTATGTGCATTATTCCCCTAGTGCTGGAGTTCTGCCGTTCTCATTGATCAGTAAACTTGGTCTTGGCTGGCTGTTCTTGCTGGTCCTCTGGGGGAGGGGCCTCTCGCCGTGGTTCCCAAATGTCTTTGCTGGAGGTGGAATTGCCCCACCCTTGCCGGCTCCAAGCTAAGTAATCTGCTCGGGTTTGCTCTCAGGAGCTTTTGTTCCCTGCAAGCTTTCCATACAGCTTTGGAGGCCGAGAGTGAAAATGGCAGCCTCCCAATCTCCACCCTGGAGGAGCCGAGAACTCGGGGCCCCGCTCCTCAGTGCACTCCCAGAGAAAAGCAGTCAATCACACCCGTCTCCCCAGTCTCTGACAGCACTCCGTGCTCACCTTGCCTGTGACTGAGCGTTTCTATCTCTGGCATCCGACCCCATGTGGAGTTTCCAAACCCAGCAGATCCCTGTGGTGTGCTCCCATGCTGCTCCTCCCGGGGGAAGAAGGGGAGTCTCCCCGGATTTGCCACTTGTTGGGTCCCTGCTGGAGGAGCAGTGGCCCGACTGTGCCGGGGATCACGGTTTATGGCAACCCCGAGCTGAGAGCCTGCTCCTCGGCTCCGTGTCTGCAGCCGGCTTCCCTGCTCAGATACCTGGGAGCTCTGCTGCACTCAGGCACCCCCGGTCTTTCTGTGACCCTGAGGGTTCTCAGACCACACTGTCCCAGTGAGGGTTCCATCCCCCACTTAGCCACTGGAGCGACGTCCCTCAGCGGAGCAGACCTCTAAAAGTTCCGATTTGGTGCTCCGCTGCTCTGTCACTTGCCAGAAGCGGCCAGCGGAGTCCCCCTCCCCCGCCATCTATCCTCCCTAATATCACCTCGGATTAACTTCTCCACACGTCCTACCTTCCAGAAAGTGGTCACTTTTCTGTTCAGGGAGTTGTTGCTATTCTTTTCTTCAATCTCTTGCTGAGTTCGTAGGTGTTCAGAATGGTTTGATCCCTATCCAGCTGAATTCCTGAGACCAGAGGAAATCCAGGTCTCCTACTCCTCCGCCATCTTGCTCCGCCCCCCTATTTATTTACTTTTTAAAAAGATTTATTTATTTTAGAGAGAGCATTAGTGGGAGGGGCAGAGGGAGAGAGAATCTCAAACAGACTCTGCAGTGAGCATGGAGTCTAACGTGGGGCTCAGTCTCACAACCCTCAGATTGTGACCTGAATTGAAACTGAGTCCGATGCTCAACTGACTGCATCACCCAGGCGCCCCTGTTCTTGCTTTTTAATGTAAGTGTTTATAAATTTCCCCCCTAGCACTGCTTTCACTGAGTCCCATAAGTTTTGGTGTGTTTTGTTTTTTATTTTGTTTTTGTTTTTGAGTTTTATTTAAGTAATCTCTACACACAGTGTGGGGCTCATACTCATGACCCTGAGAGATCAAGAGTTGCATGTTTTGACTGAGCCAGCCAGGTGCCCCTATTTTTGTTTTTCTTAATCTTTAAGTATTTTCTTTTTCTTTCTTTTATCTTTTTTTTTTTTTTTTTAAGATTTCATTTATTTGAGAGAGAGAGAGAGAGTACGAGCATGAGCAGGGGTGAGGGGCAGAGGGAGAAGCAGACTCCCCGCTAAGCAGGGACCCCGACTTGGGGCTCAGTCCCAGGACCCTGAGATCGTGACCTGAGCTGAAAGCAGACACTTAACTGATTGAGCCACCCATGCGCCCCTCTAAGTATTTTCTAATTTCCCTTGTGATTTCTTCTTTGATCCATTGTTTGGTTGAGTGTTTTGCTTAATTATCGCAGATTTCTTTGTTTTCCATTTTCCTTCTGTTACTGATTTCTAGCTTTATCCTGTTGTGGTCTGAGAAAATACTTTGTATGATCTATCTTTTAAAATCTGTTGTGACTTAATTTGTGCCCTAACATATGCTCTGTCCTGGAAACTGTCTCAAGTATACTTGAGAAGGCTGTGTCTTGTGTTTTTGTTGGGTAGAGTGTTCTTTATAAATCTGTTAGATCTGGTTTATTTTCAATTCCTGTTTCATTACTTATCTTTTGTCTGGTTGTTCTGTTATTGAGAGTGGCATAGTAAAGTCTCCAACTACTATTATAGAACGATTTCTTCCTTCAATTCTGTCAACTTTTGCTGAATGTGCCTTGATGGTCTGTTATTAAGTGTATACTTTTTATAATTGTTATTTCTTCTTGCTATATTGAACCTTTTATTAATATGTAATGTCCTTTATCTTTTGTAATGTTTTTTGATTTAAAGTCTGTTTTGTCTGATATTAATATAGCCACCTTGCTCTCTTTTGGTTCTTATTTGCATGGAATATCTTCTACCATCCTTTCACTTTCAATTCTTTGTGTCTTTGGATCTAAAGTGACTCTGTTTTAGATAGCATATAGTTGGATCATATTTTTATCCATTCTGCCAATCTGTCAAGAGTTTAATCTATTTACATTTAAAGTAATTGCTGATAAGTAAGGACTTATTTCTGTCATTTTGCTATTTTTTATATTGTCTTACAGCTTTTCTGTTCCTCATTTTCTGTATTACTGGCCTTTTTGTGTTTAGTTGATGTTATTGAGTGAAATATTTTAATTCCTTTATTTCTTTTTGTATATATTCTATCACTGTCTTCTTTGTTGTTATGAGGATTACATTTAGCATTCTCAAATTATAACACTCTAATTTGAATTTATAACAGCTTAATTTAAATAACATGCAAAAACTCTGCTCTTTATGTTCCATCCCCACCTCTTTCAGTTGTTGATGTTACACGATCACATGTTTATACATGTGTGCCCCAAAACATAAACTTATATAATTTTTTTTTTAAATTTTTTTTCTTTAAAAAATTTTTTTAAATTTAAATTCAGTTTAGTTAACATATAGTGTATTATTAGTTTCAGGGGAGAATTTAATGATTCATCAGTTACAATACATCAAGTTGCACTCATTACATTAAGTGCCCTTTTTCATTGGCATCACCCAGGTACCCCATCCCCCTACCCCCCTCCCCTCCCGGAACCCTCGGTTCATTTCCTATCCTTAAGAATCTATTATGGCTTGCCTCCCTCTCTGTTTTTATCTTATTTTTCTTTCCTTCCCCTATTTTTTTTTAAAGATTTTTATTTATTTATTTTAGAGAGGGAGAGTGTGAGAGTGGGGGGAGGGGAAGAGGGAGAGAATCTTTCAAGCAGACTACCCACTGAGTGGGGAGCTTGACATGGGGCTTGATCCCATGACCACGAGATCATGACCTGATCCAAAACCGAGAGTTGGATGCTTAACTGACTGAGCTACCCAGGTGCCCTTCTTTTTTATTTCTTTTTAGGTTTTTCATCTCTTTATTTATATTTCCATTTTGTTCATATATTGTTTGTTTTCACATCTTCCTTTACTTCTTTAAGATGATTGTTTAAAAGTCTTTGTCTAGTAGATCTGCCATCAAGTCTTCCTTTTTTTTTTTTTTCCTTTCCTTCCCATGGATTGTTTCTGTTGATTTTTTTTTCTCTTTGAATGGGCCATACTTTCCTGATGCTTTGCATGTTTGTTACTTTTTTGTTGGAAACTGGACATTTGAATCTAATAATGTGGTAATTCTGAAAATCAGATTCTTCTCCTTCACCAAGGTTTGCTGGGTTTTGTTTTAGTTTTTGATTGTTATAGGCTGTCTCTGTGCCAAGGATCAACCTGAGGTGTAAACTTAAGGTCTTCTCAGGTTTTTTTCAGCCTGCACTTTTCACTCAGCATGTGCCGTGACTTTGCAATTTCCCAAATGTGCATTTGCTTTTAATTGTGTAGTCTTTAATGTCTGGCTCCCAAAAGGGGCAAGACAGAACAATGAAGGGGAGAAGAAAAGGATGATGGCCCTTTAAAATTCCTGGAAGTCACTTTAGCTTCTTTACTTCTCTGAAGTTAGAAGCAGTAATCACTGATCAGATCACAGAACCCTGATATTTGGAGCAAAGGGTTCTTTTTGCTCACCCTACACAAACTGTGGGTAAGCTGCTCCTGGTATGCTGTGTACAGCTGCCAGTTGTGGGAATGGGGGTGGGAATGGGTATTTGTTACTGTGCTAAGAGCTAAAATTGTAATTAACCACAAATTATCATTCTAGTTTTCTCTGGAATTTGCAAACCTCAGTAGACTCCACAGAGTTCTAAAATAGTTACTTGAGACAGAATCTGCCAGTGTAATTGTTGTCTACATGGTGAGACAAATTCCTGGTACTCTTTACTCTGCATTCTTCCCAGAATCCTCTCCTTCTGAACTTTTACAATGGGACAGAATTCAGGAAAGCCTTTCTGATTTCTCAGACTTCTCTCTTCTGTTGCTTTTGTGTAGTGTTAAAAAATATGGCAGGTTGTTTTCTGAGATTTCCTGGGTCTGTTACCCAATCCACTTTGATCTCAACTTTCCCTTCCTCTCTCTTGTCTCTGTCTTGCTCAATTTTGGTTCCATTCCCAGAAGTTTCTTCTAACTGTGGGCCCTGTCTTGGAGTTCTTGCATGTCAGTTTTGAGTGTTCATAGGACTCTAGCAGCTGCAGTCCTTCTTATGGCACAAGGACAAAACCCCTTCCAGATTCACCTGTTATCATATTAGTGCAATAGTGAATATTAGTGAATACTAATGATTTGGGAATCCTCCTGTTTTTATGACTTAAATACTGCCTGTTGCTTTTGTTTGTTTTCTTACACAGATGCTGACAGCTTGCAGTTCTTAGTGATTTATCCCCACCCACTTATATTTTGATGTTTGTGGGGAATAATTTGTCACTATGTTTTGATGCAAATACTGTTCTTTGGTTTTTTTCTTTGTTACCTAGTTGCTTTTGTTTTATTAAAAAACTTTGCTGTTACCATGCCATCAATCCTTTCTTTATTCTTTTACTTTTACCATTTTGTATATTTATATTTTATATGGCTTTTTAATATTTTAGTTGTCTTTTTTCCTTTAAAAACATGTAGTTTGACTTTTTTTTTTTTTTTTTTAATCCAGCTTGACAGTCTTTCTCCTTTAACTGGAGCA
Organism: Neomonachus schauinslandi; assembly: GCF_002201575.2. Classification (NCBI taxonomy): domain Eukaryota; kingdom Metazoa; phylum Chordata; class Mammalia; order Carnivora; family Phocidae; genus Neomonachus; species Neomonachus schauinslandi. The sequence continues at coordinate 120,955,341 of NC_058403.1, forward strand.
TTTAATCTATTTACATTTGATATAATTACCGATGTGAGTTTAAATATATATTTCTTTTGTTCTATTTGTTCTTTGTTTCTCTCCTTTTAGATTTATTTTTATTCATCCTCATGGGTCCTTTTTTTTTTTTTTTCTTTTAGGAAATTACACACTTGAGTTCTGTTCTTTAGAGGCTATTCCAGAAATTCTTAAACATCCTTATTTTGCAAAATACTGATATTAAGAGATACCTTTATCTTCCTCCTGAATTATAAACAAAATTAGAACACTGTTACTCTACCCTACTCCCAGCTAATACATTTTGTTATGTGCATTTTAGCTATATTTTATTTTTATTTATTTATTTTTTAAAGATTTTATTTCTTTATTTGAGAGAGCAAGAGAGAGAGAGAGAGAGAGCACAAGCAGGGAGGAGGGGCAGAGGGAGAGAGAGAAGTAGACTCCCTGCCAAGCAGGGAGTCTGATGTGGGACTCGATCCCAGGACCCTGGGATCATGACCTGAGCTAAAGGCAGATGCTTAACCAACTGAGCCACCCAGGGGCCCCTTAGCTATCTTTTTAAATCTTCACAAGACCTTATTTTATGTAGTCAGTGTTTCTTTACAGTATTCATTTCTTTGCTCTTTATTCCTTTCTGCATTTATGCCTTTTTAATCAAGGAATCTTTTGCATGAAGCATCTCCTTTAGAATTTTTTATAGAATAGATGTCAGATTTGTTTTGTTTGTTTGAAAATGTCTTATGCCCTTATTATTAGTGGATATTTTCACTAGATTTAGAATTTTAGATTGGCAATTCTTTCAGCACATCGTATATATTAGTCCACTGTTAGTTTCCATTATTACTGCTAAGAATTTAGCTGACATTTCAACTGTTACTCCTTTGAAGATAATCTTTTTTTTTGTAATTGCTTTTAAGATTTTCTGTCTTTATTTCTCTGTACTTTAATATGATGTGCCTAGGTGTGATTTTTTTTTTCTCTATTTTGTTTGCCATTTGCTGGGCTTCTAGAATCGGTGGATTTATGTCTTTCATTGGCTCTCAAAACTTCTTAGCCATTATGTCTTCAAATCCTGCTTTTCCATTTTTTCTCTGTTTCTTGGATGCCAGTTATGCATGTATCCTCTCCATTTGAAGTAGAATGTCTGCTGTGTTTTCCTGAATGTAGCATAGAGAACTAAAAAGATGGAGTCTGTTCTACCTTCCCTTCATTTGTTCATTTAATTTTCTCTTCTGCTTTCTAATCTACTGTTGAGCCTGTGATTTGAGATCTTACTTTCAGCTATTGTAATTTTTTGTTCTAAATTTTTATTCTTTTTCAAATCTGTTTTGTTTCTTTTTCAGTTTACAGTTCTCTGCCAAAAGTTTCAGGCTTTGATTTTTATTTCTTTGAACATTGTCAGCATAATTGTTTTATTGTCTCTGCCTAATAATTACAATACCAGAAGTCCTTCTTTCTTAGTTGGTTTCTTTTGACTGTTATTTCTGTCTCTGTATGCCTTGGTTATCTTTGTTTGCTGGATGTTGTATTTGAAATGTTTTTTGGTGGGGATAATTTAAGGCCTTTTTCCAGAGAAGATTTCATTTGCTTCTGCCAGGCGCATGGAAGCACTTTTTTTTTTTTTTTAAGTTTTATTTTTTAGAGAGAGAGAGCAAGCACAGCAGGGCAGGGGAGGGGCAAAGAGAGGGAGAAGCAGACTCCCCACTGAGCAGGGAGCCCAAAGTGGGGTTTGATCCCAGGACCCTGAGATCACGACCTGAGCTGAAGGCAGATGCTTAGCCAACTGAGCCACCAGGTGCCCCATGAAAGTTTAATTTGAGACCTTCTTGAGATATTGGATGACTCAGAGGAGAGGAAACCAGGTTTCAGTTAATGGGACATATAGTTTACTTCTGGTTAACCCTTACCCTGAGCATTGTAGTCCTTACAGGAAACAATTTTAAATGGGGGGGTGGGGTGCGGCATTTTCACAGCTCTTTGGATTTCCAAATGCCTTTAGGGAAAACGTGGGTTCTCATCTCCTCGATTTTTTGCCTGGTAATTCCTCGTTATTGTGTTAGTCCTTTAATGCTTGTAAGAAAAATAATTTAATGTCTTTTTTTTTTTTTTTTTTTTTAGTTTTAAGTAACCTCTACCCCCAACATGGAGCTCAAACTCACGACCCCAAGATAAAGAGCTGCATGCTCTACCATATAAGCCAGCCAGGCACCCTGAATTTAATGTACTTTATTCAGCTTTTTTTGTTGCCCTTTGGAGACAGAGCTGCCTACTCCACCATTACCAAAAGTAGACTACTTATCTCATGGAATTTAGTCTTACCTAGACATATTTATGTAAAATAGATGTATGAGGTCATTATCTGGGTAATTTGTAGAAAACATCTAAGCTAATACATGATGCTATGATTAGGTAAGATCCATTTTGTTTAGCATACTTTTTATGTAACAACTGCCACTTATCTATAAGTTTCTATATGCCAGGTATCTCATTCTAAGTACTTTCTACTTGTCTGACTTAATTTAACCCATAAGGTGTAAGTATTACTGTATTCTTTCTTTTACAGATGAAGACATCAGTGCTCAAATAGGTTAATGAGTTTGTCAATGTCATATAGTTTAATAAATAGTTAAGCTAGTAGTCACTCAGGCTATCTGACTCTGAATGCTAAACTGCTATACTTTACTCTTTATAGTGCTACAGGAACATATAACAAGAGGACTTGATCTGGTCATGGGATTAGGGGAGTTTTTCCTGAAGAAAGAAATCTGAGCCAGGATCTGAAGGTCAAGTATAAGTTAACTAAGTGAAGAATAGGATAAGAGTGGCCAGGCCTTGAATCTGGAGAGAGATGACATTTTGATGATTTGAAAGAGGTCCAGTGTGGTAGTTAGGGAGATTGTCAGAATATGTGGCTCCACACTCTTTGGGGGAGTATCTTACATTGATATCTACCACCTTTGTGTCTGGTCTATAAGGGAGTATTCTTCCCACTTTAAAATGCTGATTGACCCTTGATGGTGATATGGTAGGATGAACACAGCACCACCTCTGAAGTATTCTTGCCAGAAAATACTGAACCTGAATCTAATAAAGCCTCTAGATGTAACCAGTTTACAAGAAATATAGGGGATGGAGAAATAGGCTAAAAGACAAGAATACAGTAAGCCAAATCTGAAATAGGGGGAGTTTTGCAAGACAGATGGCCTATTTTTTCAACAAAAAGGGGATAGGACTGCTGTAGATTAAAAGAAACTTTAGAGTGCCGCATGTGAACATTGTTTGGATCCTGATTTGGAAAAAAAATAAAAAAGACATTTTGGGAAAAATTGAACCTGGACTAGGTATTAAGTGATAGTAAGAAATTATTAATTTTATTTGGTGTGATAATGGTATTGAAATTGTGTTTAAAAAATTTGTATTTGTTAGAGATATATACTGAAATAAGTGTGTGAAGAAGAAATAAGAATGGAAGAATACTGGCTTTCACTGAAGCTGTATTCATGGGTTTATTATACTCTTTCTCTATTTTTGTGTATTTCTGAAAATTTCTCTAATGAAAGGTTAAAACTAGCTGAAAGATTTGTAAAAGCAGGAGGGATTAACATTGTGGGTGACTGAGTTGTTGAAAGAGACCAAAGCTTAAAGGGGAAATAGTATGATGCCAAGCACAAAAGTGGCAGAATTTGAGAATTTGTAACATGTTATTAGGTTTATCTGAAAATAAAGTGGAAAGACTACACCCTGTAGACCAGACTTAAGGGTGACTGGTAAATTGTTTAGTTGGATTTCGCTATCTGTAGCAGCATAAAAGGGGAGAAGGATGCTTTCGAAAAATACTGACCTGGCAGCCAGGAGGCCTGCTTCTTTTCTTATTAATCCTGAGAAGATCATTTCACCTCTCTGGGTGTCAGATGGTTGTACCTGTTGTATTGCTACAGCTCTCCCATATGTTTCTCTGCCAGCTACGAACAGCTAGGGATTTGGGATTAAACAATATCCAAGGTGTGCTAAAGATCTAAAAGTTCATGATGCTAATGAATGTGTGTGATTGTGCCTCTTGAAAGGAGGAATTATACCTACATGTCAAACAATCCAAGAAATTTTTTTCCTGTAGGATGATAGAATCTTAGATAACAAGAAGAAGTGATGGTAGGGTAGACTGAATATAAATTTTTGTGTCTGCCAGTCACACAGAATCCTTTGTTGCTAGCTTCTGATCTACTTAGAAATAAAGACTACCTAAGAAAGTGGCATTGCATTTACCCTTGGAGTTAGTCCAGTGAATTGTTAAACTGGCCTGTAACTTTGGGTCAGGTACGGTTTTTTAGTTTTTCAGGAAGCAGTTTCCAAAAGAGAGCAGTTTATTTATTAGTAGCACATGCTTTGCACATTTAGTTAAAACAGATAGTTCGTGTGTGTGTGTGTGTGTGTGTGTGTAAAACCCATAATGTTTTATTTCTAGAGGAGAACTAAGATAGCGTTTATTCTAATCATTCTTAAGATCAGCTTTCTAAGAAGTCATACAAGTTTTGACACAGGAATGGCTTAAATTGCCTAAGAGTTATAGGTTCTTTTAAATATTTCCTTTAACACCTATTGCACTTTTCTTTTTTCATTTAGACAACGTGAATATTTTTTCTTGCCAGTCTACTTCTTCTTATTTCACAAAAGATATATCTCCAGCAGCCCCTAAAGCCTAGGAGTCCAGTAAATCATCAAACACACTCATGACTGAAAAACAGGTAAACTTAAAATATTTGAGCCAGTGTTTCTTGAATATGTGCCAAAGAATACTACATCTACATATGTGAAAAATCTTAAAAATCCTTAAAAGGATTCTTTAGTAAAATAATTTTGGGAAATGTTGGGTTAAAGATTATTTAATGATTTCATTATTCTGAGACTTCACAATACTATTCATAAGGAGGCTTTAGCATACAGTATTTCCTGTTTATTTAACATTAATCTCATGAACATTTCATTACTGTTCTGTAGCACATACTTTAGAAAATATTATTCTTAGCTCTTTTCAAGAATTTTCAAACAGTTACATTATTCTTTTCTCAAAAGAGGTATCAGAACAATATATATATCATTTGATCATTCAAAATGTGTGACACTGGGGCTCCTGGGTGGCTCAGTCATTAAGCGTCTGCCTTCAGCTCAGGTCATGATCCCAGGGTCCTGGGATCGAGCCCCGCATCGGGCTCCCTGCTCAGCAGGAGGCCTGCTTCTCCCTCTCCCACTCCCCCTGCTTGTGTTTCGTCTCTTGCTGTGTCTCTCTCTGTCGGATAAATAAATAAAATCTTAAAAAAAAAGTGTGACATTATTTACAGAGTACTTGGTTTTCATGAGTCATAGTAGACACTGAGATGTTCACACATTTGGCCCCTAAACCAGATATCTTCAATAATTTTTTTTTTAAATTTTTTTTTTTTTAAAGATTTTATTTATTTCAGAGAGAGAGAATGAGAGAGAGCACATGAGAGGGGGGAGGGGCAGAGGGAGAAGCAGACTCCCTGCCGAGCAGGGAGCCCGATGCGGGACTCGATCCCGGGACTCCAGGATCATGACCTGAGCCGAAGGCAGTTGCTTAACCAACTGAGGCGCCTGTGCCCCTATCTTCAATAATTTTAATTCTGGGTCATGTATCTTGTGACCAGAAGACCTACAACATAAATAAGGGAAAAGAGTGTAGGAGGGAAAAGAAGTGTGGAAAGGATAAAGAAGGTGAAGAAAAAGTCAGCAGTCAAAAGGAAAGATTTGGTGCTGTTAGTAATAGTGCTATCATAGTCATAAGGGTAATTTGTTCCTCTTTTGTCTTGAGAGATTCTTTAATGTTTAGGGGCATTTAGATGTGGAAAATAATACTTTTATATATATTTTGTCTTTTGCCTAAATTATTAATCTTTAAGCTATTACAGTATTTAATACTATACATCGCTAGTGAAAACTTGTATAAATTTTATTTTTCAAGCACTTAAACACTGATTGAAAATTCACCCAAATTGCCTTTTCAAATATACATTAATAACTTAAAAAGTAAGTCACACAGTGATTTCAAATTCATTTAAAAGACTTATAAACTGTTATCATGGATTTAAATGTCTAATTAAAAAAACCATCTCTATTTTTATTCTTATCTGTATTGTATGTACAATATTGTATTTACCTTTTTCTTTCCATTAATATGTTTTTATTTACTTAATCTAGAGAGTTAGGGTTCCCCTCTCAGGTTTATGGCATAAGTAAGTACTTATTTAGAATTAAGGATATAAAACTTGGGAGTGTCTTTCAGAGTGATTCTACTAGAATCAGTTACCTAGATGGACAGACTCCTTTTTATAGTTAGACCTTGTCCATTATACAAGGGACTATCTGCATTATTGGTCTTGACCATTCAGATGTTTTGATTTTTTTTTTTTTTTGTGACCCTACTCATTAAATGATACTTGTTTCTGAGTGACTTGTATTTAATTTACTAGTCAGTTAATATGACCTAATATGCAGCTGTTTTTTTTTTTTTTTTTTTTAAACCTTGGGTCAGAGGGGAGGGAGAAGCAGACTCCATGCTGAGCAGGGAGCTGGATGTGGGGCTTGATCCCACAATTCTGATATCATGACCTGAGCTGAAGTCAGATGCTTTACTGACTGAGCCACCCAGGCGCCCCGCAGCTGTTTCTTTTGAGTAGGGCTTGGTGTGATTCAGTTAAACAAAAAAACTAAGGTCTGTTTGGTTCACTGAAATTACAAGGTGTTGGTGTTTTTGTTTTAATTTATCCATTAAGACCATACATATGAGTATGGAATTATATAATGTAATTATTTGTGCTTATTTGCATTCTTTTTGGTCTGCTAATTTTGTTAGAAATTTGTTTTAATTTTAATCATTATATGTGCATAAAAAATTCACATTAAAAAACTTTGGAGAAAAAGTTCCATTATTTTGAAAACAAGGAAATTATATTCGAGGGGGTGTTTCTTCACTTTATATGTTAAAGTTGATCCTTTTCTTGTGGCTTATAATTACAGCGGGAAGAAGCAGAATGGGAAAGCATAAATGTGCTGTTGATGAGGCATGGCCTAAAACCTTTGTCTCTAGTCAAAAGAACTGATCTTAAAGGTAATCAGATCCTATTCTTGCTATTCCTATTCTTGCTAGATCCTATTCTTTCTTGTTATGGTAAAAAATTTTCCTTGTAAAACTTTCTATCTTAAAATTTTTTTGCCTTTTATTTTTACCATCTGTGTTATATTCCAAAAACATAGATCTCATCGTTTTTGACAAACAGTCATCACAAAGGATGAGGCAGAATTTGGAAACATTGATGGAAGAAACAACACGTCAACAGAACATGATCCAGGAGCTCATAGAAACTAATCAGCAGCTTAAGTAAGAAGATAGAAAGAATTCTCTTTTGAATTGTTTATGTGCAAGTGGTATGCATTCTAAAAATAATTGCCTTGAAAAGAATCTTTGATTTTTAAATCAAAATTTTTAAAAAATTTTCTGTTTTGATTAAATATTAAGTTTAAAAATATTTTAATAGGTAAATCTGTTAGTAATAGATATGTAATGGTGCCCTATATTTCTCCTATTGATTTGTGTTATATGATGGAAATTTTAAGAATGCAAAGAAATTTTAGAAATTCATTATATTGTTAGATGGGCATGTTTGTTGATGTGATTTACCTTTATTACTAAGGGAAGCAATTGTGTGTCTATTATTAGAAATGAACTTCAGTTAGAACAAAGCCGAGCAGCCGATCATGAACAACGAGCTAATGACTTGGAACAAATTATGGAGAGTGTGAAGTCCAAAATTGATGAATTGGAGGATGAATCTCTAAATAGGGTTTGCCAGCAACAGAATATAATAAAAGATCTTCAAAAGGAGCATAAAGCTTTACAGGTATTGATTATGTGTTTTCATAGATGATAGTACTAAAACAGCTCATTAAGGTCACAGGTGACTTCTTTGTTGCTTAATTCAATTGTCTTTATCTTATTGATCTATTACTATTGCCTTCTTAAAGTTCTTTCTTCGTTTGGTTTCCAGAATATCCTCTCCTCTGGTTTTCCTCTAACCCCACGGGTCATTCTTTAATTCCTTTGCTGGTTCTTCCTATCTTCCTATCCAATTAGTGCTGGGATTCCCCAGTACTCATTCTTAGACTTTTCTCATTCCTGTGTATTCTGACTCCCTTGGTGATGTTCAGTCTAATGCATAACATAAATTCATTCATAATTTTAAATCTGTAGCCTAGGTATCCTCCCTTAATTCCACACTTACACCTTGCAGCCTACTTGATATCTCTACTGAATGTTTAAAAGGCATCTTGAACTTTAAATGTAAAATGGAGTTCCTGAATTTCTTCCCAGAACTTTTTCTTTTAGTGTTCACTCCAGTCCAGGTCACCTTCATTTCTCTCTTACCTGTCTCTTGGTCTCCCTGTTTCCACCCTTGCCTTTTTTGGTATGCTTTCAACATAGTAGCTCTGAAACCTCTAATGGCTTTCCTTCCTCTTTAGAGGAAAATCAAAAAGTCTTACCATGACCTCTAAGGTCTTACATGGTTTGGCTTCCTGTTACCTTCTAATTTCATCTAGTTTACTCCTTGCTTATTTTACTACAGTCACACTGACGTTATTGCTCTTTTTTTTTTTTTTTTTTTAGTGAGGTGGAGGGGAGAGAGAAAGAGTGCATGAGCAGGTGTGAGCAGGTGGGGGAGGGGCAGAGGGAGAGAGAGAATCTTAAGCAGGCTTCATGCTCAGCATGGAACCCAGTGAAGGGCTCGATCTCACAACCTTGAGATTATGACCTGAGCTGAAATCAAGAGTCAGACACTTAACCAACTAAGTCACCCAGGCGCCCCATGTTCTTGCTCTTCCTTGAACATTCTCACCTCAGGGCCTTTGTACATTCTGTTATTTCTTTTTCCTTTGCACTGCATGCTTTTTCCCAGTTAGCTGCATGACTTGTTCTCTCCTTTCTTGGGTGTCACCATCTCTCAGGTGACAGTACTTTCCTGAGTACTTTACTTATGGTTACCAGTTCCATCCCCTACACATCATACTGCCTTCCCCGATTTAAATTTTATCTATAGTTCTTACCATCATCCAACATGCTAACATACTATATACTTTGTTTTGTTTATATATCTCCCTGTGTTAGAATATAAGTTCCATGAAGGCAAATATTTTTGTCTGTTGTATTATTAATAGTCGATGCTCAAATATTTGAGTTATTGAATTAAATTTACATAACATTTTTATGAAATATCCTTTGTGATTATAAGTTGGGTTACTTTTCTTTTTATATAAATAACAATATTGTAACACTGAATGCTTTATTTCCTGATTTTAAAAAACTTGTTTTAAAACATGGGAATTTGTTATAATTAGAAGAAAATAAATCTTTTGTAGTGATAATCAATTTTAGTTGTATGAGTTATTACAGATTCTTACAAATATATCTTTATGAACATCAAATCCTTGAAGTGGTTTTATTGGCACAACACTATTTACCTACTGCACACAGGGATTTAGGCTGCCTAAAAGGGATCAGTACTCATCAGGCTGGGTCTAGATGTCCATTCAGTTTATGTTGGCAGCATTGGAAGGATCAGATGAGTTTTAATATAAAGTCCAGGGGGTCAGAGAGAATCAGCTAGAGACCATAGGGAGTTCTGATATGAGGACAGAGGCAGTTGGTGTTCCGCCCTCATTTAGACTGCCAGCTTGGGGTACACAGTGCTAGAGCTGCTGGTGTTGATCATAACTCCAGAGAAGATAGCCAAATCTGTTTTTATTACTTATCAGTCGACAAAATCCTCAGCCATTAGGATGTTATGTTTTTAGGTTGGCTTTGTTAAGTAGTTTTCCTCATCAATGGAGCATTATAAAATTATAAAGTCTCTCTAAAAGGAGGAGGGAGTTTGGAAATATTTCTATATGCATTTGATTTTGACCTTTCTCCCAGAGGGTGTGTGGAAACCCTAGACCACTTAACACATCAACTTATTGATGTGAGAAAGCAGCCATCAGGAGCTGTTAAAGGTGCTAGGTCCTTGGTTGACAGAGGGAGTTGAGGTGGAGGATACAAGTGTTATTTTTCTAGGAAGATATCTATTTATCTCTTCAAAGAGGTTGATATATAAACAATTACAAAAGTTAAAATATTGGAACATAAGACATACAAATTTACCAGGGTTTTAGGCACTGCAAAGAACTGTTACTTGAAGGTTCATTGGTAAGGGATGACTTGTATTTTTCCATCAAATAGTTCCATGTGTCATAATGACTTGTAGTATTATTAGCTTTCTATTGCAGATCCCAGAGATTTTTTAATATAACTTATAAATTGGTACAGAGGAGGTCTCATGTTCCAGTCTGCCATGGAAGGGAACAGACAGAATTAAGACTAGGGTATGGACACCTGGTGTTGGGGGAAGGCTGTCTATGCTAAATTGATCAATTGAAATTAGTTGTTTGTTTGTTTTTAAGTCCCTGAAGGGTACTTTAGAGTATTCACAGAAATTGGCCAACCCAAGGAATTTCTGTCCTGACAGTGTAGCTCGATTGTCCATACCATTACAGACTAGTCATACATTCTGTTTCATACTAGTCAATCTGTGCTTTCTTGGGGAAGATGGGAAGTGCCCCTGGAAAACCCTTATTTCACCATTTATGGCACATTCTTCTTATTTTGGCATACAGTTTCCAATTTAAAATGCTTTAATGTTGCTTGTTTTGCAATTGAGAGAAAGGAAATGTTGATCTTGTATGTATGTGGCAGAGAAGTCAAGGAAATCAATAGATGTTTGACAACAGTATATTGAAAGATTGCTAGGGAAATGCAGAAACCAAAAGACAGTATTATATTTGCAGTTTTTATGTTCTGCCATGCAGTTTCTCTTTGTACTTAGATGAGTGTGTTGATTTCTTTGGATGTAGTTTTATAAACTCTTAGGTTCTTTAAATTTCTAAACAGATAATTTTTTAGTTTTAAGTCAGTGTGATCTGTATCAGGATATAATTCTCCCTCTTTGCAAAAATGATGTTGCTATTCATAGGGAGTATATAGATTGGTAAACTGATTTTAACTGTTATTTAGTGGTTACTTCAAAGATTAAAATATGTATTCTTTTCTGAAGGGGGGGAAATCGGAGGGGTGGACGAACCATGAGAGACGATGGACTCTGAAAAACAAACTGAGGATTCTAGAGGGGAGGGGGGTGGGAGGATGGGTTAGCCTGGTGGTGGGTATTGAGGAGGGCACGTTCTGCATGGAGCACTGGGTGTTATGCACAAACAATGAATCATGGAACACTACATCTAAAACTAATGATGTAATGTATGGGGATTAACATAACAATAAAAAATTTTTTAAAAAATAAAATATGTATTCTTTTCTCAAAATCTAATGTTACTTGGCTACTGGAAGTCCTAGCCACAGCAGTCAGACAAGAAAAAGAAATAAAAGGTGTCCATATTGGTGAGGAAGAAATTAAAATGTCACTATTTGCAGATACATGATACTATACATAGAAAATGTATAAAGACTATCAAAGGGTGCCTGGGTGGCTCAGTCAATTAAGTGTCTAACCCTTGATTTTTGGCTCAGGTCATGATCTCAGGATCATGAAATTGATTCTCACATTGGGCTCTGCGCTGGGCATGGAGCCTGCTTAAAGTTCTCTCTCCCTCTCCCTCTGCTTCTCTCCCCTCCCCATACTTGCTCTCTCTTTCTCTCAAAAAGAGAGTATCAGATAACTATTAGAAATAATAAATGATTGGGCGCCTGGCTGGCTCAGTTGGTTAAGCGACTGCCTTCGGCTCAGATCATGATCCTGGAGTCCCGGGATCAAGTCCCACATCGGGCTCCCTGCTCAGTGGGGAGTCTGCTTCTCCCTCTGACCCTCCCCCCTCTCATGCTCTCTCTCTCTCTCATTCTCTCTCAAATAAATAAATAAAATCTTAAAAAAAAATAATGATTTCAGTAAAGTTGTAAGATACAAAATTAATTCACAGAAATGGGTTGTGTTTCTATACACTAATAATGAAGTAGCAGAAAGAGAAATTAAGAATTCCATTTATAATTGCACCAAAAAGAATAAAATAGCTAGGTATAAACTTAACCAAAGAGATAAAAGACCTGTACTCTGAAAACCATAAAACGTTGATGAAAGAAATAGAAGACAACACAAGCAGATGGAAAGATATTCTATGCTCATGGATTGGAAGAATTAAAATGTTAAAATGTCCATACTACCCAAAGCAATCTACAGATTCATTGCAGTCTCTTTCAAAATACTAATAACATTTTGACAGAACTAGGACAGATAATACTGAAATTGGTATGGAACCACAAAACACCTCAAGTAGCCAAAGCAATCTTGAGAAAGAACACCAAAGCTGGAGGTATCATAATTCCAGATTTTAAGATAGGCTACAAAGCTGCAGTGATCAAAATAGTATGGTATGGACTGATTGAATTCCGTGGGCATGGGAGCCTCTCCAGGGAGAGAGTGTGAGAGATGGACATGGACAAATGGATTCATTTAGAGCTGTGGAACAGGATGCCCTCTGAATGTGAAGAACTTGTCCTGGACAACTGCCAGTTGATTTAAGGCAAAATCAAAGGCCTCACAGATGAATTTGAAGAACTGGAGTTCTTAAGTACAGTCAGTGTAGGCCTCACCTCTGTCACGAACTTACCAAAGTTAAACTTTCGAAGCTTGAACTAAGTGATCACAGAATCTCGGGGGGCTGGAAGTATTAGCAGAAAAGTGTCCAAACCTCATGCATATAAATTTAAGTGGCAACAAAATTAAAGTCCTCAGCACAATAGAGCCACGGAAAAAGAAAACCTCAAGAGCTCAGACCTTTTCAGTTGTGAGGTAACCAACTGAAGCTCCTCTTGCAGCTCACATATCTTGGTGGCTACAACCGAATGACAGGGAGGCCCCGACTCAGATGTCGAGGGCTATGTGGAGGACCTGGATGACAATGAGGAGGACGAGGATGAGGAAGAATTATGATGAAGATGCTCAGGTAGTGGAAGATGAGGAGGATGAAGAGGAGGAAGAAGGAGAAGAGGAGGATGAAGAGGGTTATAATGACTGGGAAGTAGATAATGAGGAAAATGAAGAGGATGTTGGTGAAGAAGAAATGGGTCAGAAGTGAAAATGAGAACCTGAAGATGAAGGAGAAGACGATGACTAAGTGGAATAACCTATTTTGAAAAATTCCTATTGTGATTTGACTATTTGTACCCCTAACTACCCCCCCAATCCCATCCCCCAAAACTTATTGTTTTCTGATTGTAATGTTGCTGTGAGAATGAGAGGGGAAAAGTATACGGTGGGTTGTCGGGGGAGGGAGGGCAGGAGGGAGTAGAATAAAATGCTGTTTTTATTGCAAGAAAAAAAAAAAGACAGAGATGAAAGGAACCAAATAGAGAGCCCAGGAATAAACCCATAATTATATGGTCAATCTATGACAGAGGTTGCAAAAATATGCAATGGGAAAAAGTCCGATTAATGATGCTGGGAAGACTGGACCTCTACATGCAGAAGAATGAAACTGGGCTACTTTTTTACACCATGCACAAAAATAAACTCAAAAAGGATTAAAGACCTATATGTGAGACCTGAAACCATAAAACTCCTGGAAGAAAACATAGGCACTAATTTATTGACATTGGCCTTAGTAACATTTTCCTACATATGTCTCCTCAGGCAAGGGAAACAAAGTAAAAATGAACTATTGGGACTATATCAAAATAAAAAGCTTTTGTACAGCAAAGGGAACCATCAACAAAATGAAAAGACAACCTGCTGCATGGAAGAAGATATTTGCAAATGATATATCCATCAAGGGGTTAATATCCAAAATGTATAAAGAACTTACACAACTCAACACCAAAAAAACCCCCAATCTGATCAAAATATGGGCAGAGGACCTGAAGAGACATTTTTCCAAAGAAGATGACATACAGATGGTCAACAAACACATGAAAAGATGCTCAACATCATTAATCATCAGGGAAATGCAAGTAAAAACCATCAGAAGATATTACCTTATACCTGTCAGAATGGCTAGAATCAAAAAGACAAGAAATAACAAGTGTTGGTGAGAATGTGGAGAAAAAAGGAACCCTCTTGCACTGTTGGTGGGAATGTAAATTGGTGTAGTCACTGTAAAAACCAAAATGGAGATTCCTCAAAAAACTAAAAATAGAAATACCCTGTGACCCAGTAATTCCACTACTGGGTATTGGAATTGGTATAGGAAAAGATATCTGCACTCCTATGTTGATTGCAGCATTGTTTACAATAGCTAAGATACAGAAGCAACCCAAGCATCTATTGATAGATGAATGGATAAAGAAGATGTGATATACATTATTCAGCCATAAGAAAGAATGAGATCTTGCCTTTTGTGGTAACATGGATGGCCCTAGAGGGTATTATGCTAAGTGAATTAAGTCAGATGGAGAAAGACAAATACCATATGATTTCACTTACATGTGTGGAATCTAAAAGATGAATAAATAAAAAGTAGAAACAGACCCATAAATGGTTCTGGTGGTAGGGGGATGGTCAAAATGGGTGAAGAGGAGTGGGAGATACTTGCTCCTAGTTATGGAATGAGTAAGTCATGGGGTTTAAAGGTACAGCATAGGGAATATACTCAATGGTATTGTAGTAGCATTGTATGCTGACAAATGGTAGCTATACTTGTGAGTATAGCTTAAAGTATACAGTTGTTGAATTTCTATGTTGTATACCTGAAACTAATGTAACATTGCACATAAACTACTTCATTTAAAAAGAAATTTAGTATTACTTTGTAATTTTTACCTTATTCCGTGCCAGTGCAACACCCAAAACAATTTTGCCACTCCCCAACTTGTTGTATATTTTAATTCTCTATTTTTATTGACTCTCTACATTTTGTTACCACTGAAAATTGAAATAACACAAAATATTTCTTTCCTGTTATTATTTAAATTTTTACAAAGCAGGAAAAAAAAAATCTAGTTACATACTCTGCCCTAATTGTTATTTATTATTCAAATCACTCAGTGTAAAGCCACCAAGCTCTTTTATATACTTTTTTTCCATAAGTTCTTTAGCTTCAATTTTTTACTTTATGTTGGATTCATCTTTTGAGTTTACCTTTCTGAAATAACACACCAAACCATAAGACGGAGTGTTTCTCGGGGCCAAATGAAAAAATAGACCTAAAGCTGTTTTTTTTTTTTTTTAAAGATTTTATTTATTCATTTGAGACAGAGAGAGAGAGAGCATGAGCAGGGACAGAGGCAGAGGGAGAGGGAGAAGCAGGCTCCCCGCTGAGCCAGGAGCCCGATGTGGGGCTCAATCCCAGGACCCTGGGACCACGACCTGGGCCGAAAGCAGACACCCAACCATCTGAGCCACCCAGGTGCCCCTAGACCTAAAATTTTTTAAAGTCAGTAAGACATTCAGAATATATAACTGCTTTATAAGTACTGAAATCTAAGTAGGGAGGAAAGAGATTCGGGAAGGAAAAGGACAATTCATGTGGCACAGGCTATTAAGATTGTTACTGGTGGGAGATTCTGTGTTGTGTGAATGGTCTTGGTTCTTGGATGCCCCACGAAAGATTTATATGGGAATCTGAACTCCAATAAAACAGCCAGAGGAAAGTAGCAAGCACAAGGCAGTTTATTAAGGACAGTACACTCTCAAGATGGGAGAGCGGGCAGGCCCAGAGATGGCGACTGCACTGGAGTTAGGGGTGTCTTTTCTTTTTATGTTTGCATAGGTTATGGGTCATAGCTACAGTGGTCTCTGAGGTTGTTTCTAAGTCATCTAAGAGACTCCTACTGGTAGGGAGGGGGGTTTTCGGCCTTACAAGGTTCTTGCCAGAACTGTCTTGGCCATCTTCCCCCACGGGAAGGGAGGAGTCGAAACCACAGTGTAAATGTAATGAAGATGTAGGTTATTGTAGGGCACAGACTGGAAAGAAGAACGCATGCTCTGCACCTGCTGTTCTTGATCTGATAGCCCTGGGAGGTGGGAATCTATGTAACCACTGTTCACCACCATCCTTGCCTCCAGCTCTTATTTAGCTAACTGCCTACTCTATCAAAATCAGCTATCTAGTCATCTTTCACTCAGTTATTTCAAGATTCATTCATATTGCTGGATGTATCAGTAGGTAATACTTTTTTTATTACTGATAAGTATTCCATTGTATGGATATACCGCAGTGTATTTACCTGTTAGTGTACTTTTGAGTTGTTTCCAGTTTTTGGCTATTACAAATAAAACTTACTAACATTTGTGTTCAACTCTTCTTGTGAACATATGTTTTTATTTCTCTTCACTAGATACCTAAGGCTATAATTGCTGAATGTATGATAAGTATATATTTAACTTTTCAAGAAACTGCCTGTGACTTACCTTCATTTTTTCAGTGTTCTTCAAGGAGCTTAAGTTCTTAAATTTGATGAAGTTCAACCTATCAATTTTTTTTAATAGATCATGCCTTTGGTTTGTATCTAAAAAAATGGTACCTAGGGTGGGAGGATGGGTTAGCCTGGTGGTGGGTATTGAGGAGGGCACATTCTGCATGGAGCATTGGGTGTTATGCACAAACAATGAATCATGGAACACTTCATCTAAAACTAATGATGTAATGTATGGGGATTAACATAAGAATAAAATAAATAAATAAATAAATAAAATAAATAAAAAAATGGTACCTAGCCCAAGATCGCAGTATCCAGTTGTCCTACCACCATTTGTTAAAAAGAGTATCCTTCTCTACCAGATTCCTTTGTATTTTTGGTGAAAATCAATTTTTGTATGTGTGGGTCTACTTCTGGACTCTCTGTTCTATTTCATTGATATATGTATCTGTCTTTATGGAAGTACCACACTGTTTTGATTACTGTTAATCTTGTAATCAGGCACTGTAAGTCTTTTATATTTTTCTTTGTCAATGTTGTGTTGGCTATTTTAGGTCTTTTACATTTCTGTGTGAATTTTCGAATTAGCTTGTTGATTTCTACAAAAAAAGCCTGCTGGGATTTTATTGAGTACATAGATCCAATCAGGGAGAATGACATTTTAACAATATTGAATGTTGTGATCCATGAACATGATATTTCTATTTGTTTAGGTCTTTAATTTCTCTCAGCAATGTTTTTTTATTTTGTTGTTGTTGTTGTTGTTGTTTTTTAAGCCCTACACAGGGCTTGAACTCAGGACCCTGAGATCAAGACCTGGGCTGAGATCAAGAGTCAGATGCTTAACAGACTGAGCCACCCAGGTGCCCCCTCTTAGCAGTGTTTTGTAATTTGGGGTACACTGGTCTTTCACATGCTTTATCAGATTTATCTCTATTCAGTATTTTAATGGTATTGTAAATGCTTGTACTTTCTTTTTAATTTCTTTTTTTGTTATTTTCAAATATTTTATTTATTTGAGAGAGAGAGGGAGAGCGAGAGAGCACAAGCAGGGGGAGTGGCAGAGGGAGAGGGAGAAGCAGGCTCCCCGCTGAGCAGGGAGCCCAATGTGGGGCTGGATCCCAACTGGGATCATGACCTGAGCCAAAGGCAGGCACTTAACCGACTGAGCCACCCAGGTGCCCCTAAAAATTTTTATTTTATTTTAATTAGTTATTCAAAGATTTTATTTATTAGAGAGAGAGCGCTTGCGAGAGAGATCACAAGCAGGGGGAAGGGGTAGAGGGAGAAGCAGACTCCCCACTGATCAGGGATCCTGATATGGGACTCCATCCCAGGACCCTGGGATCATGACCTGAGCCGAAGGCACTTAACCAACTGAGCCACCCAGGCACCCTAAAGATTTTATTTTTTATTTTTTTTAAAGATTTTATTTATTTATTTGACAGAGAGAGACACAGCAAGAGAGGGAACACAAGCAGGGGGAGTGGGAGAGGGAGAAGCAGGCTTCCTGCCGAGCAGGGAGCCCGATGTGGGACTCGATCCCAGGACCCTGGGATCATGACCTGAGCCGAAGGCAGACGCTTAACGACTGAGCCACCCAGGCGCCCCTAAAGATTTTATTTTTTAAGTAATCTCTATACCCAGTGTGGGGCTCAAAGTCAAGACCCCTAGATCAAGAGTCATATGCTCTTCCAACTGAGCCAGCCAGATGCTGCAATTTTCTATTTAATTTCTTACTGTTCATTGCTAGTATATACAGAGAAATTGATTTTTCACCTTTTTCTGTTGTGGTAAATTATACATAACATAAACTTTACCATTTAAAAATATACACTTCAGTGGCATTAAGTACATTCATGTTATTGTGCATCTGTCCTCACCATCCATCTGCAGAACTTTTTTCATCTTCCCAAACTGAAACACCATCCTCATTAAACAGTAACTCTTCATTCTTTGCTACCTGCAACTCTTGGCAACCACCATTCTACTTTCTGTCTTGTTACTTGACTACTGTAGATACGTTATATAAGTGGAATCCTACAATATATGTCCTTTTGTGACTGACTTATTTCATTTTAGCAAAATGTCTTCAAGATTTACCCATGTTGTAGCGTGTGTTGGAATTTCCTTTTTAAAGCCAGGTAACATTCTTTTGTGTATCTATACCACATTTTGTTTATCCATTAATCCATCAGTAGACACTTGGATTGTTTTCACCCTTGACTATTGTGAATAATACACAATAATACACACCCTTGACTATTGTGAATAATTGTATACCCATGTATACAATTGGGTATACAAATGGCTATTCAAGTCCCTGCTTTCAGTTCTTTTGGGTTTATATCCAGAAGGGGAATTTGTTGGTCATACGGTAATTTTATGTTTAATTTTTTGAGGAACTGCAATATATTCTCTGGAGTTGCTGTACCATTTTACATTTCCACTAGCAATGCACTAAAGTTTCAGTTTCTCCACCTCCTTACCCACACTTGTTATTTTCTTTTTTTTTTTTTAAAGATTTTATTTATTTATTTGACAGAGAGAGAGAGTGGCAGGCAGAGGGAGAGTGAGAAGCAGGCTCCCCACTGAGCAGGGAGCCCGACGTGGGGCTCGATCCCAGGACCCTGGGATCATGACCTGAGCCGAAGGCAGACGCTTAACCGACTGAGCCATTCAGGAGCCCCGTTATTTTTGATTTTGTTGTGTTTTCAATAGTAACCATCCTAATGGATGTGAAGAGGTATCATTCTGGTTTCTATTTGCATCTTCCTAATGGTCAGTGATGTTGAGCATTCTTTTCAGGTGCTTATTGGTCATTTGTGTATGTTTTTTAGAGAAATGTCTATTCAAGTCCTTTCCTTGTTTTTTAATTGGATTTTGTTGTTGGTCTTTATTCTGGATACTGACTCCTTATATATATTATTTGAAAATATTTTCTCATACTGTGGGCTGTCATTTTACTCTGCTGATAGTGTCCTTTGGTGCACAAATGTTTTAAATTTGGATGAAGTCCAATTTATCTATTTTTTTTCTCTTGCTTGTGCTTTTTGTGTCCTATCCAAGAAATGATTGCCAAATGCAGTGTCATGAAGCTTTTGTCCTATGTTTCTTCTAAGAGTTTTAAAGTTTTATTTCATATATTTAGATCTTTGATCCATTTTAAGTTAATTTTTTTGTATATGGTGTTAGATAAAGGTCCAACTTAATTCTTTTGCATGTAGATATCTGGTTTCTCCAACAACAAAGCCTATTATTTTCTAATTGAGTGGTCTTGGTACTCTTGATGAAAATAATGTGATCCTATATCCACAGGATTATTTTTGGACTCTCTGTTCTACTCCATTAGTATATACATCTGTCTTTATGCCAGTATCACACTGTTTTGATTACTGTAGTTTTGTAGTAAACTTTGAAATCGGGAAGTGTGAGAGCTTTAACTTTTTCCTTTTCAAGATTGTTTTGGTTGTGTGGGGTCCCTTGAGATTCCATATGAACTTTAGGACCGATTTTTCTGTTTCTGCAAAAAATGTCATTGGGATTTTGATAGGGGTCGCACTGAATCTGTAGATCACTTTGGGTAGTATTGACCTCTTAACAATATTAAGTCTTCCAGTCTGTGAACACAGAATGTTTTTCCATTCGTCTGTGTCTTCTTTGCTTTCCTTCAGCCGCCTTTTTTAATTTTCAGTATATAAGTCTTTTGACTTCTTGGTTTATTTCTATTTTATTCTTTTTGATGCTATTGTAAATGAAATTTTTTTTTTAAGATTTATTTATTTTGAGAGAGAGAGAGTGGGGGTGGGTAGGGGCAGAGGGAGAGAGAGAATCTCAAGCAGACTTCCCGCTGAGTGTGGAGCCCAACATGGGGCTCAATCTCACAACCCTGAGATCATGACCTGAGCTGAAATCAGGAGTTGAAAGCTTAACTGACTGAGCCACCCAGGCATCTCTGGAATTGTTTTCTTAATTTCCCTTTTGGATTGTTCATTGTTAGTGTATAGAAATGCAATTGATTTTTCTGTGTTGACTTCATATCCTGCTACTTTGCTGAATTCATTTATTAGTCCTAAAGGTGTTTTTTTTTTTTTTTTTTTGTAGACACTTTAGATTTTCTGCATATAAGATCATATCATCTGCAAATATAATTTTACTTCTTTCCAAAATGGATGCCTTTTATTTCTCTTTCTTGGCTGATTACTCTGACCAGGACTTCCAGTACTATGTGGAATACAAGTAGCAAATGCAGGCATTTTTACCTTGTTTCTGATCTTAGAGGAAAAGCTTTCAGTCTTTCACTATTGAGTATGAGGTTCACTGTGGGTTTTTCCTAAATGGCTTTTATTATGTTTAGATTGTTTCCTTTTATTCCTAGTTTGTTGAGTGTTTTTATCATGAAAGGTATTGGATTTTGTCAAATGCTTTTTCTGTATCAGTTGAGATGATCATATGTTTTTTTCCTCCATTCTGTTAGTGTGTATTACATTTGATTTTTCATATTTTTTAAAAAAGATTTTATTTATTAATTTGAGAGAGAGGGAAAGAGAGAATGAGCAGGGGGAGAGGCAGAGGGAGAGGGAGAAGCAAACTCCCTGCTGACCCGGGAGCCCGATGTGGGGCTCAATCCCAGGACCTGGAGATCATGACCTGAGCCCAAAGGCAAACGCTTAACCATCTGAGCCACCCAGGCACCCCTGATTTTTCTTTCTTTCTTTCTTTTTTTTTTTTTTAAAGATTTTATTTATTTATTTGAGACAGAGAGAATGAGAGAGACAGCACATGAGATGGGGAAGGGTCAGAGAGAAGAGCAGACTCCCTGCAGAGCAGGGAGCCCGATGCGGGACTCGATCCCGGGACTCCAGGATCACGACCTGAGCCGAAGGCAGTCGCTTAACCAACTGAGCCACCCAGGCGCCCACCCCTGATTTTTCGTATGTTCAGTCATTCTTGCATTCCAGGAATAAATCTCACTTGGTCCTGGTGTACAGTCCTTTTAATATGCTGCTGAATTTGGTTTGCTAGTATTTTGTTGGTGATTATCTGCATTAGTGTTTTTAAGGGATATTGGTTTGTGGTTCTCTTGTCTTGTGTTGTCTGGCTTGGTATCAGGGTAATGTTGGCTTCATAGAATAACTTAGGAGAAATACAGTTGATTCTTGTATATTGCTCTTACACCTACAACCTTGCAAAACTGAATTATTAGTTCTAGTTTTATGGCTACTGTATAGATACAGGTGGAACAGGGACCCACATCACTTGGCTATACAGCAAATACCTGGCTTCCAGGTTGGGGCTGAGGCAGATGATCACTGGTTATGGGGAGTTGTTATGGTATCAGAAGCTGAGTCCCCTTTTCCCTTTGAGGTTATCTAAGTCTCAGAAAACTTGACACTATGGGCAGGTGAACATGTGCTTAGACAAGGCATTCTCTTCTGAAAATGGTATGTCTTAGTTATATACAGATTAGATGGGGATGGGTTTTCTCACTGAACTTAATAAAAAGTGTATTAATAACAACAGTGGTGGTGCTATTGATAATGAGCTTTCAAGGGACATTGAAGGATTGAAGCTAGGGAATAAAGGGAAACCAGGCCAGTGATATTTCATTGAAGACAAGGAAAAGAGTGTCCAAGATTTATATTCCTTTGTATAAATCTTGGGGTATATATTATTTCTTAATAATAAATCCTGATTAGGGAGTTACTCTGAGTTTACTGTCTCCCATATTGCATAATTGCCTAAGGTGATCAAACCATCTGAAATCCTGAATCATCACTTAAGAATCTGAATTTTAAATACTGTTTCTTTTTTTAATATTTCTTTTTTTATTATTATGTTCAATTAGCCAGCATATAGTATATCATTAGTTTTTGATGTAGTGTTCAGTGATTCATTAGTTGTGTATAACACCCAGTGCTCACCACATGTGCCCTCCTTAATACCCATCATCGTGTTACCCCATCCCCCCACCCCCCTCCCCTCTGAAACCTTCAGTTTGTTTCTAAATCCTCTTTCTTTTTAACATCCTTAATATTGGTCCCTTCCTGATTATTATTTTCATCTAAACCTATACATGAAATTATATCAGTTTTATGGAGTTCCTTTACTTATTACAAAAACTTGAATGCATGTGATTAATTATAAACTGTATTTTTCCTGTTTTACTTGTTATATTTTTTGTGTTTATGACTTATTAATGTTTTTGGAGCTTGCACCCATTTAAAAACAGTTCTTGAAGTTCTTGAATGAAGCATCTCAGTAGAAACTGAAGATGGCTTTGTGGACAATATTGTTAGGACACCATGTCCTAAATGTACGTATCATAATTATGTTTTTTGAAAAATTTCTTACAGGCAAAATGTCAGCATTATAAGGAAAAACGAATGGAGCAACAAGAGACTATTGCTTCTTTGCAAAAGGATATCTATAGATTAACAAAGGAGGAGGAAGAGCGCATTGTCACTCAAAACAGAGTGTTTGCTTATCTCTGCAAAAGAGTTCCTCATACCATCTTGGATAGACAGTAATGTATCCTATATAAACTGATATGTAGCTAGATTCACTGTCATTTTTTAAACAGATTTTATGCTTGGGAATGGTTATATCTCTTATAAACTGGAGGAGTCTTCTTCCCACTCTTCTCTACTGCCCCTTCCCCGTCCCCTCCCAAAGGAAGAAACTGGTCATTTGGCCTGGAGAAGTTCATGCTAGATTTTGCTTCCTTACTGGGTCATTTAATTTATTCCTTTGTCTCCTCTATTTCTCTAAACTGGAAGTTAGAGCTAAACTCAGATACAAATATTTTTTGGCAAAATACTTCATAGGTGGTAATGTATGCTTCTAACTGTAACATATCAGGAGGCACATATTGTCTAGTTGACTTACTCTTAAGGATGCTAAGATTGTTCAGGGGGTTAAATAGTAATCTGCTCCTTCCACTATAAAATTCCCCATCATTCCTTCATCTAATGGTTGACCCAATTGATGATTTTGCAAGACGGTGAGTTTTCAGTTCTCTTGTCGTCCCCCCCCCACCCCTGAATTCTTCCATGAAAAAAAGCTTTTCCTATTGACTAGGGGCTGTTTGGTTGCCCTATGTGGTTTGTTACAGGGAAGGTAGAATTAATGCTCAGTTCTTTCATTTTAATTCCCACTCTTTAGAGTAAGGAGTTGATGCCCTTATGATTTCCAGTGATAAGCAATATGATTGTTTGTTTGTGGCTATCCTCTCTTTTTTCAAATGTTATTATTAACTCCTGGATTTTAATGATCATATTATTCTGTCTTTGGCCAATGGGAACTTCTTCATGTTGGTATTATACACTTTTGACCCAACCTCATTAATCTTTGTTAGATTTCTTACTTTTAGGCAGAAGGCATATTCTATACATTTTTTTTTTGCCCCAGAGCTCTTTTGGGGATGAATTCAGATACTTGTTAAAGCTAACACTAAACATTTAGAATTAACTAAATTAAATTTAAGATTAATTAATTAGATATTTCTTTTAGTCAGGAATGGTTTTTAGAGACCACAGTTTGGTGTTGGGGTTGCTTGTCATGCTTATAATGTTTATTATGTTGTCATTGGTTTAGGACTTTTTAGAAGAGTACAAGGAATTATGTATATTTCTGGAAAAAAACAAATCATTAATTTTTTTCCAGCTGAAGTTAACATTATAGGATTTTTATTTAAACTCTGATTCTATTGTAACTTTCCTTTTATACTAGAAATCCTTATTCCTAAGAACAACATTATATAACTATTTATTTGCTTTATTATATAACATATAAAAATAGCTTCAAAATAATACCATAATTACTGCTAACAATAAGTCTACTTTATGAAATTTAAATTTCTTTGCAATTATCTTTGACAATAATATATTATAGGATACAAATACAGTGTTCTAAAATATCTTGAAATATTTCTTTGTATGTTTGTGTCACCAAATTAATATACAGTTAGATATGTTTCAATTTGTTTTCAATGTTTAGGGATTGCTTTTTTATTTTCCATTTACTTTTGAATATGTAAGACATTGATACAATTCCAAAGTCAAAACTAATTATTTATATTCAGAAAAGTTGTGTTTTCATTTCTGTCCCCTTGACCTCATTCCTTACCTTCCCCTCTAGGTAATTTTAAATGTTTTGTGTTATCTTTTTTTTTTTTTTTAAAGATATTTTTTATTTGTTTATTTGACAGAGAGATAAAGAGCACAAGTAGGCAGAGTGGCAGGCAGAGGGAAAGGTAGAATCAGGCTCTCCAGGGAGCCCGATGCGGGGCTCGATCCCAGGACCCCTGGATCATGACCTGAGCCGAAGGCAGCTGCTTAACCAACTGAGCCACCCAGGCGCCCCTGTTTTGTGTTATCTTTAGCAAATACAAGCAGTATGGATATTATATTCATATTTCCCCTTTTTGTATAAAAGGTAGCACCATGTTTTTCACTTAATAGTATAAACTAATTACATTCTAACTAGTCTTAAGTATTTACATAGTAGGACTGGGGATCTTTACTAACTAGGTATTTCTATTTTACTATAAAAATAAATGAGGTCTCATATAAATTAAAAACAAGTTAAGACTATAGATTTTGATAATTATTTAAGAAAGAATACACACATATATAATTTTCATCCTTTTGAAGGAAGAACAAGGACAAAAATTTAAAAACTACAATTAAAATACCATAAAAATAGAGATAGGTGTGAATAAATTTTGAAAAGGGAAAAGCAGAGAAAGAAAAATAAGGGTAAGGAAGAACAAAAAGAAGGAAAGAGAGACAATTACAGTGGGAGAAATAGGGGAGTAAGAGACATGGAGGAGGGGGAATGAAAACAAGTACGAAAACCAGCCAATTTGAGTGAGTCAGACAGTGAGTAAAAGAGAAGCATTGAGATAACTTATCATGTACCATATGAAGTCAAGCTAATTCAGTTGTGAATTTATCTGATGACCTAGAGATTCTCTATTCGATTTGATTTTTAATAAAGCTAATTTTCAGTTTGAGACACAGAACTTAAAAATTGTGAATTAACCTTATTAGAAATACATGAGTTGTAACTACTACAACTATTGTTAAAAGTTAGAAAGGCAAAAAAAAAGTTACAAAGGCATTGGGAAAAACAATATAGAACATACACAGATGAGTAAAACTATGTTTCATGCCATTTATGGATCTGATAGTCTAACTGGGTAGATAGACACATACTGAGGTAAATAAAATACAAGGCAGATAGTGGTATGTGCTACAGTGATGGGGCAAATAGGATACTAAGTGGGCATGACAGGAGAGATTCGTTTCCTTTGAGGAATATGGTAATGACCAGAAAGGCTTCATGAAGGAGATAACTTATAAACTAGATTATTAGGAACTATAGAATTTTAGTAGGCAGAGGTAAGGGAAAGGTTTTTTTTTGTTTTGTTTTAAGATTTTATTTATTTATTTGACAGAGAGATAGTGAGAGCAGAACACAAGCAGGGGGAGTGGGAGAGGGAGAAGCAGGCTTCCTGCTGAGCAGGGAGCCCGATGCGGGACTCGATCCCAGGACCCTGGGATCATGACCTGAGCCGAAGGCAGACGCTTAATGACTGAGCCACCCAGGTGCCCCAAAACCCCAGGATTTCTGATCAAAGAGATTAAACCCAGAGATAGAAAGACAAGTTAATAATCTCTTGTAATAGCCAAGGTTGGAGATTGCAAAGGCCTGAATTAGGGCCAAAAGAAAGGAGAGCTATTGGTAAGATAGGAATTGTCAAGACTAACTGGCTGTAGATACTGAAAGAAGGACAGGAGTCAAAGATAGCCAGATTTCAAGCTGGGTTTGGGGAAGAGGGATGGAAAATGATGAATTCATTTATGGACATGTGCTTAGGCACCTTTTGTCAGCCGTGTAGAGATATCAGGCCTGTAGTTAGAAGGGTCAAACTCCAGAGAACTTCCATATTTCAGATAAAGGAAGAAAGTAGGCAGAAGAGGAGTTACATTTGGATGTCAGAATAACTAAGGAACAAAAGTATTTCAGGAAGGAGAGGTGATAAGAAGTGTTACATGCTTCCTCATCAGTGTTTGCCTTCTCACTGTCTTACTCAGAATTCTCAGTTTGACACACAATTAAGTCCTCCCTAAAAATTTATTGAAGGTATCCGGTAACAATCAGAATGAATGAAGTTTGCTGTGAAGGAAAAGATAGAGATGAAATGGTAGTGTAAGGGGGGTAGTCGGGGGTGAGAGGGTTTTTGAAGGATATAAAGGAAATTAAAGCATTTTTACAGGATAATATGAAAGCTGGTATGCGTTGAGATGGAGAAAGATTGAGGGAAAGAATAATCCAGAAAGTTGAAATATTAAAAGCACAATTGGTTGAATTAGCTCTGAAAAAAAGAGGAAGTTTCCCAAGGTGGGGAAATAGTATAAATTCTTGCTTTAAGAAGAATAACATGTGAGGGTGCCTGGGTGGCTCAGTTGATTAAGCGATTGCCTTCGGCTCAGGTCATTATCCTGGAGTCCCAGGATCGAGTCCCGCATCGGGCTCCCTGCTCATGGGGGAGTCTGCTTCTGCTTCTGACCCTCTCTCCTCTCGTGTTCTCTCTCTCATTCTCAGATGAATAAATAAAATCTTAAAAAAAAAATTTTTTTTCTAAAAAAAAAAATATGTGAAAACATAGTGTTATTTTTTTCTTTGAGGATTTTTTAATCTACAAAAGCAGTACAGGTTTATAAAATTTCAAACAATATAAAAGCATGTAAAGTAAAATATATCTGCTTACTCCTCCTATTTCCCATATTCCAGAGATAATCACTTTTGATAGTTTGGTTTGTGTCCTTCCTAGTGTTTAACAGTAGGAGTGCCATTGACATTTTGGGTGGGATGGTTCTTTGTGTAGTATAGCTGTCAGTTTTGTTGATGAACTTTTAGCATCCTGCGCCCTCCCCAACTAGTCAATGTGACAACCAAGACTATCCCCTAGGTTATGGTATTATCACCCAGTTAAGAACTCACAGAGTTTTTATGCAATACAAATACAACTTCACATACAATTAGTTCTTTTTAAAACAAAAATAGAGGGGCGCCTGGGTGGCTCAGTTGGTTAAGCAACTGCCTTTGGTTCAGGTTGTCATCCCAGGGTCTTGGGATCAAGCCCCACATCAAGCCCCACATCGAGCCCCAGGGAGCCTGCTTCTCCCTATCCCTCTGCAGCTCCCCCTGCTTGTGCTCTCTCTCTCTGTCAAATAAATACATAAAATCTTAAAAAAATAAATAAATAAAACACAAATAAAGTAATACTCTACATTTGGCTCTTACTTTTTTTCCTTATCAATTTTTATTAGGACATACAAATTTACATATATTATTTCTTCTACACTTCATTGTCTTCCAAAGAGTGGATGTGTCATTATTTATTTAACTTTTCTCTTATTGAAGAACATTTACAACATTTACAATGTTTCTGGGTTTTCACTCTTGTAAATAATGGTGCAGTGAACAACTTTGTTCATTTTGAGTTATAAGTTCGAACAAATATTTCTGTGGGAGCAGTTGCTAGAGGTAGAACTGGGACAAAGAAAATATTTAATATGTTGAGATATAATGTGAGATATAATGTTTATACTTCAAAATTAAAATATATGGCTTAGTATAATACTTCTGACAAAAATCATTTAAATTTTTTTTTAAAAACTTGCTAGATAACCTGTACCTTTATTGCTGTAATTTGAAATTATGTAGAGAGAATAGTATAGTAAATGGTCCAATACCACATTTTGAAAATTTAGTTTATCTTCTGTTTTCTAGGTTGCTTTGCCTAATTGATTACTATGAATGTAAAATTAGAAAATTGCATAAACAAAGGTAAGTCTAATCCTGTTTACAATTTTTAAAGTTAATTACCCAGTCATGAATTACACCAAAAGATTTTATAGTCTTTTGAAACTTTAAATATGCTTTGGAAATCTACCTAATATGTAACTATGAATTTCTTTTTTTATAAAGATTTTGAAGACTTTTACTTTTTATGTTAAAATGTATTGTTGCATTCATTTTAAAATATTCATATTTAATAATCACCAAAATATTTGTCACAGAAGAAATAGTATTTGTTTTAGTTTGTTGAAGCATTATAATGTGTCTACTGTTGTCATCTAGCCACTGGACAGTTACTGAGTATATCCACAGACTGCATAGGATTAGACTAGCTGCCCACCGAAGTGCACCATCATTAGTGTGCAGATTTATAGGAGATAAAGACAAACTGTCTTAGTGACAAATCAAACATATAGAGTAAAACACACTTGTCACCTCTGATTAAAAAAATAAGGGTAAAGATAAAGATAATGGTCTTTGACTAACCTAAAATAACTGAGGGATATCTAAGGCCAAATAATCCAAAGTGCTTTAAGGTCATTAAAACAGCTGTTTTGTTTCATTGTTTATAGATGGAATAATTCTTTTAACAAATATTTGAGCACCTACCTCGTGCCATGTTGTTTTAGGTACTTAGGATACCGTAATAAACAATGCAGATAAATTCTCCATTTTTGTCAGGTGTACATTCTTGTATTCTCTCCCCAAGAATAATGACTTTCCAGAAACACAGCAGGACAAATGGCAGAGCTGTGCTGGTTGCTGATTCCTCTAGCACCTTGGGGACTCTAAAAAAACAAAAACAAAAAAAACAACCAGCCAACCAACAAAACCTAGCATGCAGGGGAGAAAGAAGTGAAAAAGGGAGGAAGGGAAGACCAGAAGAATACAACTAATGATAGAGCAATTCCTTGTTTCATTCTATTCAGAAAGTAGCATTATATCAAGTAACTTCAGAGACCTCCTGATTTCCAAATGAAACTGTGTCTTTTAGATGATAGGCATGGTGTTAGATTCTACAGAGATGAGACAAAGTTTTGGATATGATTCTTACCTTCTAAGATTTTACAGTCTAGTAAGGGAGATAAAATGTAAACACATTAATAATTAAGAAAAATAATAGGAGATTAAAAAACACTAATACACATAATGTCATTATAGAGTAATTATTAAAAATTGTACAGACAGTAATATAGGAGTTTAGAACAAGAACAAAATAGTTTTGGATGGAGTGACCAGAGAAGCCTTTACAAAGTAGATGAGGGTTGTGCTTGAGCTTGAAGGATAAGTAAAATTTGGGAAAGTAGAAAGGCAAAAAAGGTAGTCATTTTAGACCATTTGGATGCTATGAGCAAAAGTGCATAGATATGGAAGTGTAGATTTTTTTATGGCACTGTGATTAAACCAATTTGGCTGGAGTTCAAGGCATTTGTTGGTATATTATAGATAGACGTAGTAATCTATAGAGAGCAGTCTTTCACATACTGGACCAAGTAGGCTGTAAATGAATGAGAAGGCATCATTTGCCTTGGAAAGAAGGAAGGCACTTTTTCCTTTAATACAGAAAAACTGGGTGATGAGGTTATAGATATGTAGATTAGTCAGGATTCTCAAGAGAAACAGAACCAATAGGATGTACATTTATGTGGGTAGAAAAATTTAATTTAAAGGAATTGGTTGCGATTGTGAGGCAGGCCTGCAGGCTAGAGACCCAGGGAAGAGTTCCTTGTTGTGGGTCTCAGTCTTTGTTCTTAAGGCCTTTAATTGCATGAGGCCTACTCACATTATGAAAGATTCTTTACTTAAGGTCTCTTGATTTAAATGTTAATCATATCTAAAAAATGCCTCATAGCAGTATCTAGACTGGTGTTTGACCAAACAGCTGGGCACCAACTTGACACTAAAATGGATAGTCATAGTATGTAAGAGTAAAGAGAAGGAAAATGAAGAATTTAATGGCTTGAAAGGTTGCGAACTTAAGCTTACACAATCAAGAAAATAATGAAAGTGAGTGAAGCAGGCTAGGTGAGGACTGTGGCAAATTGGACGGCTATCTACCATCTGTCTGAAGGGGGCCATTACTTACACACTCTAGCCAGCTGATACCTTGTAAGAATGTGAGTTCAGTGTGGCTAGATTTGCTGGGTTTTCGAGATTTATAAATGAAATAAGATTTTTAATATTCACAATTAATGATTTAAAAAATATTTTATGGTCCACAGAGAACAAACTGATGGTTGCCAGAGAAAAGGGGAGTGGGCGGTGGCCAGAATGGGTAAGGAGAGAAGGATATGAGGCTTCCACTTATGGAATGAATAAGTCACGTGAATAATAGGGAAAGCGTAGGGAATATAGTCAATGATATTGTAATAGTGTATGGTGATAGAAGGTAGCTACACTTGTGAGCATAGAGAACATACCGAGAAGTTGAATCACTATGTTGTACGCCTGAAACTAATGTAACATTGTATGTCAACTGTAGTCATAAAAAATTTAAAAAGAAAAAAAAATATTATATGGTCCAAACTGAATATCAATTGCAACCTTTGGGCTATGTCTTTAGTAAATTCTAATCTAGATTTAGGTGTTTGCAAACTTTTCTGTAATGGGCCAGACAGTAAATATTATAGGCATTTTAGGCTGTATAATCTCACAACTCTTCAAGCCTGCTCTTGTAGCACAAAGGCAGCCACAGATGATATGTAAATGAATTGGCATGGCTGTGTTCTGTAAAACTCTAATTACAAAAATCCACAGCCTGCATGTAGCCCACAGGCAGCAGCTTGCTGATTGCTGACTTGATATATGATGGAGTTTGGGTTTTTAGTAAAAGTAGAGAAGATTTAGCATAGCCATCATTTGAAATCCGTCATGTGGGATATAGTATGAGAAGTTGCCTCTGAAATTGTGCAAAGTGGGGTTCTCTGACTATAAATGATAAAAGGATTGAGTCCATTTTGGGGAGGAGTGTTGAATTTGGTTGAGGAATGAGAACGTTGGCAGAAAGGAATTCCCTTTTCACTTAGCAATCCTGTCATCACTGGCCTAGCTGAAGTGAGATAGTTTGGCTTATAAAAACCTTGCTCAGGCCAGATATTTGGATTGAATGTCTCTCACTAAGGAAGAAGGAGATAGGAAGAAAATAGGAGCTACATTATATATAATCTTACAGATGAAAAAATTAGAAGTCATTTATACTTTGCAATGATGAAGAGTCTCCAAAGAGGAGGGTTTTTCAGGGTTCACTGACTTTATAGACCCCAATAGTCTCCTTTCTAAGAGTGAGTACAAACTTGATAGTGAGATTGTAGCAACTTCAAGGTGAATTTTGAGATCTATAAATAGGATATTATTATCACTTGAAGGAGCAGGAGTAGTGTAAAAGGAGGGTATGATTGATAAGTATTACATTACTAAAGAAAAGAAGATGAAAGAGTTGAGAGATGAAAGAGCTGAAACAGGAGAGAAAATGAGGGATTTGGAGGCCTACATAGGATACACAGGAAGCACAGGAGAAGGAGGTATGTACCTGTAGAGGTAGGGGAGCAAGACCAAGGGAAGAAGACAGATGGGACAGGGCCTCTTGCAGAGGCAAAAGCCCCTGCTTAACACCTGTTTATTAAGCGCAGTGTTGTCTAAAGTTTTTCTCATTATGAAACACAAATATTGATATTTTTGTACCACACTTGGGGTACACACAAAGCTGTAATCAGGAGTGCCTGGTTCAAGAACTCTGACTACCGTAAACCCTACCCAGTTGTCCTGAGGCCTGAGGGGGATGAATATCTTGCATATCTATAACTCTTTTGCACAGCACACCTATGGTACACTATTTGGGGACTCTAATTTAGGGCAAGGTTTGGGAAGACTTCCAGAGGGTCTTGTGAAGGGAGTTTCAGAATACTATGGACTGGTATTACTTTCTGTCTCCATATATGAGCAAACTCGGAAAGGAATCAGCAATCAAGGCAGTAGAAATGTGAATACAAGAGTTAACAAGTTGGAAGTCTTAGAAAACTGCAAATGGGGGCGCCTGGGTGGCTCAGTCGTTGGACGTCTGCCTTCGGCTCAGGTCGTGGTCCCAGGGTCCTGGGATCAAGCCCCGCATCGGGCTCCCTGCTCAGCGGGAGGCCTGCTTCTCCCTCTCCCACTCCCCCTGCTTGTGTTCCCTCTCTCGCTGTGTCTCTCTCTGTCAAATAAATAAAATCTTTAAAAAAAAAAAAAGAAAACTGCAAATGTGCTATAATCTCTGAGACAGGAAAAGTACATTTTAAAATGATAGGCTTTCAGCTATGTAATTTTACTTTTTTTTTACCCAGTGTTACTGCATCAGTATAGATTACATGAAATATATTGCTAGTTATTTCTCTTAGTATTTCCCTGACTTGGTGGATACGTTGAAGAGCCAAGGAAAGTAACATAGGAATAAAACCTATTAGGCTCACATTTTCTTCTCAGATGTCAGAGACACTTGAAAAATTACCCTAGGGAAAATGGTTCTATAGTGAATTAGTAGTTAAGTGAAGCTCCCTTGTTTAATTCCATCTTTCTCTTTAGATAGAAATTTTAAAAATGGTCTTGGATAATGGAAGCAGGTAACTTTGGAAGTTCATTTCTGATTTCCTGGACATGAGTGCTTTAATATATTTTACTTTTTTTTTTTCTTAAAGATTTTATCTATTTATTTGAGAGAGAGAGAATGAGAGAGAGCATGAGAGGGAGGAGGGTCAGAGGGAGAAGCAGACTCTCTGCCGAGCAGAGAGCCCGATGTGGGACTCGATCCCGGGACTCCAGGATCATGACCTGAGCCGAAGGCAGTCGCTTAACCAACTGAGCCACCCAGGCGCCCGTACTTACTTTTAACACCAATCCTGTAAGGTAGATGTGATAGATACTTCTCTGACAGAAGACAAATTTTGAGAGATTGATCTATTCAAATAGCATCGGGTTAATGGTGTCAGGACTTGAATTGGGACTATTAAATCTGTTGCCTCGTCTACTCATACTGTGTATTTTTTTTCGTATAGGTTTTTTGGCGACCTAAAAGTACTAGAAAGAAAAAACAGTATGCTTTGTTTCTTTATCCTTTCAAAAAGTGGTTTTTTCACCCCCTTTATGCCCCATACTCTTCTAGGTAGTTGAGATGCAGTGGTGAACAAAACGAAGTTCTGGTCCACATGGATCTTATGTTTTAATTTAAGGTGATAGTGAACAGATATGTACTGTAATACTGGTTAGTAGTATGTTCTAGTACCATTCTCTCTGAGAACAAGTAGGAAATTTGGCTTAAATTTAAATTCATGTTTAGGTTATCAAACATTTATTGGGTTGATTTTTGTTAGCTGTATTTTTTCCTTTGAAGATAGATTTTTCATAAGTACGCACTATGTATCTTTTCACAGGCAATATAAAGAAAATGAAAGTCCATCAGAAGAAGAAAAAGACTACAGAAGTTTGGATGCCTCGCCAACTTATAAAGGCCTTCTAATGGTAAGGGGACTACAAGACTAATTACTTTTTTATAAAGTAAAATAATAATCTAGGAAGTAAAATAATAATCTAGGGAAGTTAACTACTTTTCTATGAAATGTGTTGAAGTCATTACAGAATCAACTCAAGGAATCGAAATCCAAGATTGATGCACTTTTAAGTGAAAAGCTGAATCTCCAAAAAGATTTGGAAACCAGGTGAGAGAAACTTAAGTAATTTTTATTTAACTTTTGGAAAGTAAACACATATTGGAATTTGGGGTGTTAAATGAATCTTTCCAGCTCCTTTACTGTAAAACTAATCTTGGAAACCTCATACTTTTTTATAATCATTTTAGTTAGTTGTATCTCATATGATGTAAGGAACAAGAACACACGTAGGTAGGGAAGGGAAGTGAGAATATAGGAGCCCACATTGAAAAAGATAAAACTGGGTGGGAACGCAGAGTAGATTCAGATTTATATCAGCAGGTTTCACATTCCCAAATTTCTTTATAATGTCTTACTATCTTATCCCTGTGTTGTGAGAGGAGAAGAAAACTAGAAAGTTTAAATGTCATACAACAAGGTATATTTATATGTAGCATGCCACCACAAAAGGATGACATTCTGTACATTGACAAGGAATAATAAGGAATGAACATTGTTGAGATTTTTTTCATTTAACAAGTGTTTGTTGAGTACCTCTTATAAGTTGGACAGTGGTCCTAAGCTCTGGTGTAATATAATGACCAAAATAAATAACTTGTTCTCATAAAGATTATATTTAAATGGAGCAGGAACTGATACCTAAAGTAGAAACCACTTACATAAAGTTTAAAAAAACCTACCACATAATGATATGTAAATTTGTGGCTATATAAATATGTAATAAAAATTTTAAACCATGCATGGGAATAATGAACAGTGAATTTGGGATAGCGGTTACCTAACAGGGACACACATGGAGTTTTAACTGTATGTATAATGTTTTAGTTAAAAAAAAAAATTCAAAACAAATCTGTCAATATTTCACTTTGGTGAAGCCGAGTAGTGGGTATACCATTGTTTATTTTACTATTCTCTCTTCTTGTCTGTACATTTGAAATATTTCACTATAAAAACAAGTAATAGGGCACCTGGGTGGCTCAGTTGGTTAAGCGACTGCCTTCGGCTCAGGTCATGATCCTGGAGTCCTGGGATCGAGTCCCGCATCGGGCTCCCTGCTCGGCAGGGAGTCTGCTTCTCCTTCTGACCCTCCTCCCTCTCATGCTCTCTGTCTCTCATTCTCTCTCTCGCAAATAAATAAAATCTTAAAAAAAAAAAAAAATTAAAAAAAAAATTTAAAAACAAGTAATAGATTAACAACAAACAAAATGGGTAAAAAGTTTTGAACAGGGAATACATGGAACGAGAAATTCAGTGGCCAAGAAATACCTCACTGGCAGTCATGAAATATTTTAAGGTTTCTAATAAGCATATTTGTGACAAGTAACATGGCATACCTTATTTATTAAATATCCTTATAGTTTTACTCAATAAACTGAATGCATTCAATGTGATTTATTTTCTACAGGCCCACACAGCATGAATTAAGACTTTATAAACAACAGGTGAAGAAACTGGAGAAAGCCCTTAAGAAAGACATCAAGTAATTATACCTTACCAAAGTTAACAGATTCGTTATGGTTTTGTATTATATTATTTTTATTACCTGTAAGTTTACTTCGTGCTTACCTCATAGTGGCCTTAGCTTGAAATTACCAGACTGATGGGGGAGATGACATAATAGGATATTTCTGGTTCCACAGTTTAAAAAGAGTTTCTACTGTGTTGAATTTGGCTATATATTTATCTTAAGAACAAAAAAAGGCATTTACCTGATGTAATAAGGGCAAAGATTTTTTTTTTTAAAGATTTATTTATTTATTTGAGAGAGCAAGAATGAGAGAGAGAGAGTATGAGAGGGGGGAGGGTTAGAGGGAGAAGCAGTCTCCTTGCTGAACAGGGAGCCCGATGCGGGACTCGATCCAGGGACTCCAGGATCATGACCTGAGCCGAAGGCAGTCGCTTAACCAACTGAGCCACCCAGGCGCCCCAAGGGCAAAGATTTTAACTAGAACATTGTCTTTGGAAGCCATAGAGGAATTGCAAGTGAATCATTGAAATTAGACATGACAAGCCCCCAATTTTTGTTGGTGCTAGTCGTGACCTGAATAATACACAGCCTTATCACACTTCAAAAGTACTAGAATGAATGCAGTGAGCCATTCACATCTCTCACTTGTACTTTTCTTGACTTTGAAAAGCACAGTCTCAGAGGAGTTTGAAAAAGTT
This sequence comes from Neomonachus schauinslandi, assembly GCF_002201575.2. Taxonomy (NCBI): domain Eukaryota; kingdom Metazoa; phylum Chordata; class Mammalia; order Carnivora; family Phocidae; genus Neomonachus; species Neomonachus schauinslandi. The sequence continues at coordinate 120,991,482 of NC_058403.1, forward strand.
GGTCCTAAATAATTGGTAGTATTTTCTGAAGATTACCTAGGTGTACTCCTTCATTCGAGGGAATGGGACTTGAAGAGGTAGTGTGGGGAGCATTGGGAGGAAATATTTTGAAAACTATATGAGTTAATATATGCATTAGATGTATTAAGTCACTTGTATTAGCATAAGTTGATTCAATTTTCAGGGACAACTATGTTTCTTCCTTCCCATGGCAACACATGCCACTGTGAAAGGCAAATATTCTGGACATCCAAGGATTAACATACTGAGTTAAATTAAGATAGGATAGAAGGAAAACTAAAAAAGAAAAGAGAAATGGAAGGTTCAGAAAGGCTGCATTCATTAGTTCACTTTTTTCCCCTTCCTACTATTCCTTAATATTTTGGGTACCTTTAGTACTTCCTACTATTTGCTTGGCATTCTGGGTACTGGAATTGCAGTGATAAGCCAAATAGTAAGGTCCCTGACCTCATGGAGATTACATGAGGGGAGAAGGACAGTGAAAAAAATAAATAAGACCATTTTGATGTAGTATAAGTACTAAGTGTAAAATAGTATGAGAGTTGCTGTTGTGTGAGTTTGGACAAGAGGTGGTGGTGACATGGTCACAGAGGGCAGTAGTAGCAAAGGTGAGAAGTGTCTGGAATATTGGAGGTAGAGCTGATAGGACTTGGTGATGGATTGGGTGGATATAGGCAGCTCAGGGGGAAAAAATCAAGACTCCTTTTTAAGTTTTAGGCCTGAATAACTAGATCGTTATTGGTGTCAAAATGAGATAGGAAAACTGGTTGAGAAGCAACTGGGAAAAGGAGGATGAAAGGAGATAAAAAGAGGGGAAGGTATAGATAGATGTTATATGTGAATATATGAAAGTCTTCATAAGGAAATGAAAGCCTGAAGAAACAGTTAAGCCTGAGCCTTCTTATACTACTTTTGTTGAAGAGTGGAAAGTTGTAGAAAAACATGATAGGACAAAAGGGTATGAGCTAAGTATACTGGGGGAAACTCAGATTCTTTCTTGGAGTCCCTCTGTCTCCAGAAATAAAGATGCTCCTTTCCTCTGGGTATTGGAGGGCGCCTATTACATGAGGGTCTTATGATCTGCTTCAGGAGAGGAGGAGGAGGTCAGAGAGCCTTTCCTGCACCTGCCATGTCTCAAATTCCTTTGGCTTAAAACATTTCCTATGTCAAATGGCATATTTTGGAGTGGCATGTCCTGATCCTCTTCAAAGGAACTTTACTCACTTCAAGGCAAGTATATTAGGGAAGACACACACACATATACATATGTGCACTTATGTATACATAGAGATAGGTAGTCAGTCTTCATTATTCACAGATTTCATATTTGTGAATTTGCCTACCTGCTGAAATTTATTTTTAACCCTCAAATCAGTAGTTGTGGCACTTTGATGATCATGAGAGGACATGCCCAACATACACATTTCCAGCTGTTGAACAAGGTGATGATCTGTCCTCTTGTTTCAGCTCTTATAACTGTAAACAAGCATCCTTTTTGTTGTCATAGTGCCACTTTTTTGTTTGCATTTTTGCACTTTTTGTTGGTGATTTCTCCAAGATGGCCACTAAGCATAATGTTGAAGTACTGTGTAGTGTCCTTTCCTGGGTGGGAAGAAGGCTGTGATGTGGCTTACAGAGAAAATACATGTGCTAGATAAACTTCATTTAGGCACGAGTTATAGTGCTATTATGAGTTCAATGTTAATTAATTAACAATATTAAATAAGGTGCTTTTAAACATTGACATACATAAAACAAGCTTATATATTGATCACTTGAGGAAAATGTTATCAGATGCATGCAGGAAACTGACTGTATTAACCCTAGGAGCAATGGCTCAATCTTTGCTAATTCAGTGTTTATGGTGACTTTATAGAACATAACTACCACAAATAACAAGAATCGACCGTATATGTCTTTGTTATTGTTCATTTTGGGCTATTGTCTTTATTTTTTATTTTTATTTTTTTTAAAGATTTTATTTATTTGACAGAGAGACAGCGAGAGAGGGAACACAAGCAGGGGGAGTGGGAGAGGAAGAAGAAGAAGCAGGCTTCTGGCTGAGCAGGGAGACTGATGCGGGGCTCGATCCCAGGACCCTGGGATCATGACCTGAGCTGAAGGCAGACACTTCACGACTGAGCCATCCAGGCGCCCCTTGGGTTATTGTCTTTAGATTGACTTTTCACTATTAACCTTTAAAATTATGATTCAGATTTAATCCCTGCTGTATTTTTCTGTTGAATTTTGAAGAAATTAATTGTGCTTTAGAAATTTAAATTTGGAATTTAAAAAATTAATAATTTTTTTTTTAGGTTTGGAACTTTTGTAGAATCTAGATGTGGAAACAGGGAATTAGGAATGTTAGATAACTTGCCTACAGTCGTACAGATGGTATGTGGAAGAACTTGGAAAGAAATTAGATCTGTACCCAGTCATTCTGACTCCAAAGCTCAAACTCTTAACCATCATACTAATTAGAACCAACAAAACACCTGATGAAAAACATTTTTTTAAGGTAAAACTTTTCAAATTCTTATTTTCTGCAATGGCAGAGGTAGAATATTTTTTAAAGAACTACTGTGTTCTTTTAAAGAACATAAATGTTAGAGAACTAAAGAACTAAATGTTAGGCAAATAATTTAAAATAAAATACCCTGTCAGCCCAATGAATCTTCTCCATATATGTAGAAAAAATGTTTTATTACTGAATAAACATCCAACCAGACTGTGATGTACATTATAGGCAGTCTGCTAAAGAGATTACACAGCCAGAAGGAAATCTCATTCTTTTATATAGCCAGGCATGTACAATCCATTACATATATTGTATGTGAATTGTCTTTATCCTAGGGAAAAATAAAGCTTCCCGTGTTTTTTTATGATAAGCAGCAAGTTACAACCTAGAGCCAGGAGCCTAGGCTAAACTACCGCAGAGACAGGGAGATGTCTACATTTCAAAAAGGTGGTTCAAAGGCTCCTAAGAAAGAAAGACATTCCTAGGATGTAAACTTGGCAGGAGGCTTATTTAAATCTTAAAAAGATTTACATACTTCTTAAAGACACAGAGAAAGGATTTACAACTGCAAGTTTTCCAAAGGAAATGCTATAAGAAAAGGAAGGGAAAGGCTCTCTCTTTCACTTTTAGAACCTGAGAAAATTCAATTTTTGCTTTAGATTTGTTGCCTTTCAACTAACCACCTTCAATATCAAATGAGTCTATTTGATTTGGGAAAAAAATGGACTTTTCTTGTTTAATATTACAAACAAGGTTGATTATAAAATTCGGTTGCTAGGAGGTGATCAACTAGGTCTGCCAGTACAAGGTAAAGGTACTACACTAATCATTACCATTTAATTTCAATGATATTTATATTTCACTAGGCGAAAACAGAATCAGAATCCTGTCACTCTAGTGTTGAGTTGATGTATGGCGAGGTGGTTAGGACAGTGAACCAAGCTGAAATGAACAATCAAGGCTTTATTCACTTACTACTATAGTGTAAGCAGCCAAAAAGTATTCCATTTTTAGTGTTCCATTTTCCTCTATGGAATGACACCAGGCAAGGGTCAGTGAATGACATGCTGCACTGATAGGAGGAAACATCTCACTGCCTAGGAGCCCTGCACAAAAGACTCCTGCTGTTTCATGGGCCTAGTGGGAGCCTGGGAGTGGAAGATACTGAGTCAGAGCGGAGAAAAGTAGGTTAGTTAAGACTGCCCCCACCCCATAAGGAGAAGTGAAAAGTACCTTAGGGTCACCCCAATAAAGATGCCTCAGGATGGAGGCATCTGAACTAGTAATGCTGGCCTGGGAGTTGCAAGGAAAGGGAGAAGTAAGGGGGGCTGAGTTCTGGACAGCAGCTCCCTCCAGAGATTGCAGTGCATAGGCTGTGCTCCAAGTCTGGTGTGGGAGGGCAGCTTTCCCCCATGAGGCTTTCGGCAGAGCCTTTGTAATTGGCTGAAAGATAACATGTAGGATTTTAGCCTGGAGCTGGACTTCTCTCCTAAAGAAACAGTTGCCTTCAGAGTTGTAGCACTGGAGTTGATAGATTGAAGGGAACCACCCTTTTCATCCTAATCGTATAAAAAGTCCTAGGAATGTGGAGAAAAGGATTCAGGGAATGTATAACTCTGAGAGGCTCACACTGGTATATATATGTGTTTTGTATCTTTGTGGCAAGATAAGCAGGTTTTTTTTTTTTTTTTTTTTTTAAGATTTTTTATTTATTTGACAGAGAGAGCGAGAGCAGAAGCATGGGGAGCAGCAGAGGGAGAGAGAGAAGCAGGCTCCCCGCAGAGCAGGGAGCCCCATGCGGGGCTCAATCCCAGGATCCTGGGATCATGACCTGAGTAGAAGGCAGACGCTTAACGACTGAGCCACCCAGGCGCCCCAATAAGCAGGATTTTTTATTTTTATTTATTTTTATTTATTTTTTAGAAGATTATTTATTTATTTATTTATTTGAGAGAGAGAATGAGATAGAGAGCATGAGAGGAGGGAGGTTCAGAGAGAGAAGCAGACTCCCTGCCGAGCAGGGAGCCCGATGCGGGACTCGATCCCGGGACTCCAGGATCATGACCTGAGCCGAAGGCAGTCGCTTACAACTGAGCCACCCAGGCACCCAATAAGCAGGATTTTTTAAAACAAAATTGGCATTCCACTTTTCAGCTTGTTCCTCATCTCCAGAATGGAGTCATCATGAATCATGGAAAGGCTTCATCCAGACACAGTTAAAAGCTATAAAATATCTGAACATAGAAACATATATTATGGAGATGTCTATAGAAAACAGGAGACAGCACAGCACATTTTAAGCTGGAAGTGCAGTTTGCTGGGTTTCCCAGACTCTACAAAGAAACATAGCTGTTGCTGCTGGCTGCATGGAATAAGTATCTGTTAAGTATGTGAAGAATCCTTTAGCTACTCTTAAGGAGTTTTTATGGCCTTTAGGCCCTCCTCACTGCTCTGGAGACAACAGAATAACCCTAGTATATTTCTGAGTACAGCCTATACTGCTAAAAGACATTTCTAAAGCATCAAGGAAATCATATGCAATTGGGAAATAAGGGAATGATTAGTAGTGTAAAATAGACATTACATTGTTCACAGGATTTTTCCTAGGTACAAGGAATTAGAATAGCAGTAGTACAGTTTTCAGCAAGGGGAAAACCTTTGCTAGTACATAGGCAACTGCCCCTTCAGCTCTATTTTAAGAAAATTTAAAACGAGAGGCTGCACCCAGGGCTCCCTCCTTGACCCTCCGCATTAGACAGACTCCAGGCTGGAGGCAAGTTGCACTTCCTCCCTTGCCTGTTTTAACCTCAGCTTCTTCGGCCTGGAGTTGGATCCATTTCCATCTTCATAGTCTTGGCATTCTCAAGCCAACATTTCTGCTCTGTGGTCTGTGCATTTTTAATATCCCCTGAGAGGATATTAGACATACTGGGATTGTCTAACCTCCTGAGGGACCGACCGGTGGTTGTTCTCTGGTTACAAGCTGCATCAATTTTATGTAGTCTGGTTTCTAACACTGCTTTTCTCCTGAGCTCTGTTATTTTTACCTTTGTGGTTTTGCAGAAATACAAAGTTTTCAGGAATATTATGCTTTGGCTGATATTTACTGTGAGACCAGGCAAACCAAAGGTCAATATCCCATGAGTCCCTAGCTTTCACTAATCATCATCTTCTGTAAACTTAGAAAAACAATGAGATGAAATGTATGCATGTTGTCAACCAAGAAGGAACTGATTGAAAATTTAAACAAACATATTTATTTGGGCAATTAGAATTGCAATCTGGGAGACACAGATTCAGGTAGAAACCTGAATTGTGTTCTGAGGGAGACAAAGAGGAGGCAGAATTATAAAGGTGAAAGGTAATAAGTGCCATTCTCCTTTAGGTCCTCTATGCAAAACGGATTGAAACTAGGTTAACTGGGATAGTTAATTTAATATGCATGTGAGGTATTGAAACTATCATGGTGAGGAGGACTGAGGGCCACAGCTGGCTGAAAAATTTTTAAAAGTTTAGTTTCTTCCTATTAGGATATGCATAAAATCCTCCTCCCTTTTGGCCCCCTGATCCTATTTTAAGAGACTCTTAGCTAGGCTTCCTTGCTCCATTTTGAAATCTTCTTTTACAATGTAAAGTGCTTAAAAGAGTTCTTCATAGAGAATGTTCTCAATAAATGCAATTATCATCATCACCATCCTAATATAAGTTGATTATTGTCATTAAATGAGGGTATGTCTTTATTCATGTAGTTAATTGAATCATATATCATTTACCAGAGTGACTGTAACTAGTACTTTCAATTATATATTTAGGTTACTATACTGACAGCTAAAATGTTATATATCTATAGCGTAATATTTATTAATCAGACTTGCAAACAGTTCAATGATAAGCTAGACATTTTCACCTGAGTGAAAGGTTAACTAACATTTAAATTCAGATGTATCAGTTTACTTGTATTCCCATTAGAGAGCATATTGGCTTTTCTGTGTCCTGTTTGTATTCTAGATAATATGCTCCTGGCACTGCCTTCAGCAAAACTGTAAAGTATATGAATTTGGTAAATAGGTGGGAAGTCAGGTGGAAAATGGATTGTGAGGGGCTCCTGGGTGGCTCAGTCGGTTAAGCAACTGCCTTTGGCTCAGGTCATGATCCCAGGGTCTTGGGATCAAGCCCCACGTCAGGCTCTCCGCTCAGTGGGGAGCCTGCTTCCCCCTCTTCCTCTGTAGCATCCCTTGCTTGTGCTCCCTCTCACGTACATGCTCTCTCTCACTCTCTGTCAAATAAATAAATAAAATCTTAAAAAAAAAAAAGGAAAATGGATTGTGAGGTCTTTATACCTACTGGATTAAGGAGATTGACTTTTTACCTAGAACTAATTCCACTTATTAATTTGTTTTTGGCATATACTCATCAGAGAGCAGAGAAAAGCAATTGAATGAAGATCAATTGAGTGAAGAGTAGATAATTGTAGGGTAATAGTAAGAGATGAGGTAAGAAAGGAGTCGTGAGGAATATTGGGTAACAACTACTGGCATTGAGCTGTTCAAATGCTGACCTAAGGAGATTAGGTTTAGTTCACAGAGCAGTGGGAAGCCATTGATTGTTTTGTGGGGTTTTTTTGTTTTTTTTTTAAAGATTTTATTTATTTATTTGACAGAGAGAGAGAGCGAGAGCAGGAACACAAGCAGGGGGAGTGGGAGAGAGAGAAGCAGGCTTCCTGCCGAGCAGGGAGCCCGATGTGGGACTTGATCCCAGGACCCTGGGATCATGACTCGAGCCGAAGGCAGACGCTTAACGACTGAGCCACCCAGGCGCCCTGTTTTGTTTTGTTTTTAAGGTTTATTTATTTGAGAGAGACAGGCAGAGGACGAGGGGGGGCCGGGGGAGGGGGAAGAGGGAAAGGGAGAGAGAGAAGCAGACTCCCTGCTGAGTGCAGAGCCCACGCGGGGTTCGAACTCAAGACCCTGAGATCAATACGTGAGCCGAAACCAAGAGTCCAATGCTTAACCAACTGAGCCACCTAGGTGCCCTGCCATTGATTTGTTTTTTAGCCAGCAAATGACATGATGGAATATTGCTTTTTTTTTTTTTCGACAAGTGTGGAACCCAACTCAGGACTTGAACTCACAACCCCAAGATCAAGACCTGGGCTGAGATCAAGAGTCTGATGCTTAACTGATGGAGCCACCCAAGTGCCCAGGAATATTGCTATTCTATTTTAGAAATAGCAGGTCAAGCTCATTAATGAGTCATGAATGGATTTAATGAGTCAGGGTTCTGCAGGAAACTGATAGGCATACTCAAATTTAATGTGGTTAATTTGAAATGGGTTTTAATCAGAGACTATTTTTTTCCAGAGGCATGGTGGGTGGGAGGAGAATGTTTACTACAACCTGACATAAGAGATATTTGGTGAAGGGAAAGGGTTTGCTACTAGGTGGATACACTCATACATAGGTTTCTAGGCAAAGAAACTTTGTCAGATTTCTGGTAGCCACTTGGAACAGTGGTCTCTTGGGTTTCCATGCCCTCTTGACTAGCCCAGGCATCACTGTTGGTTGTTCTTTGGTACAAATACAGTATAAAGAAGGAAGAACCGTACTGTCTAGTTCTTGCTACTACAGAGCCCAAATTGCCCTGAGCATTGCTCCTTGCTCCCTTTACCTATAGCCTCCAATCTCAGAGTACCTTGGAAGTTGCTTTCATCATTTCCTGTAGTTCTTTCCTATTCTACTTTTTGCAAGTGTTGGGGTGTGGTTAGAACTTTCTTCTTCAGTCTGATCCCTTTTGTTTTCAGCGATTTCTTCTAATTTGTGGTCTATTGAGGGGGCATTCTTGTTTTCCAGTGACAATATGACTTACAAAATTAAATGTAAAAAATGTGTGTGTATAAAAGGTATATATATGTAAATATGACATAAAGCTGTTGGAGGGTTAGGGGTGCCTGGATGGCTCAGTCAGACTCTTGATTTCAGCGTGGGTCATGATCTTGGGGTCATGGGATCAAGTTCTGTGTCAGCTCTGCCCTCATCGGGGAAGTCTGCTTCAGATTCTCTCCACTTCCTCTTCTTCTGCCCATTCCCCCACCCCACCCCCTGCTCATGCACACACACTCTCTCTCTCAAATAAATAAATCTTTAAAAAAATTAATTTAAAGATGTTGGAGGGTAGCTGAATCATTGACTCAGTTTGTCGTCTTAATCCAGTGTCTAGGAAAGTATTTTATATTATCTTGATTTATTTTTTCCCCTTTAGATTACAGGATCTTATCAGTCAAAAAAAGGCAGAGGACCCAGAGAAACCAGATGAACCCAGCAAAGATAACCAGCGGCAGGCCCTAATTGACCAGAGATACTTTCAGGTATTGAACAACTGGCAAAGAGACTGGTTATTTGTAGTGAACCTTGGTTTCTTTTTTTTTTTTTTTTTCAACTTTTTATTTGAATTCCAGTGAACATACAGTCTAATATTAGTTTCAGGTGTACAGTATAGTGATTCAACACTTCCATGCAATCAACACCTGGTGCTCATCACAATGAGTGTACTCCTTAATCCCTATCACCTATTTCACCCATCCCCCCCACCCCCCACACCTCCCTTCTGGTAACCATCAGTTTGTTCTCTGTAGTTATTTTCCCTTTTTGGTTTTGTTTTCTTTTTAATTTTTAAAATTTTTTACATTTTTAAGTAATCTCTACTTGCAACCCTGAGATCAAGAGTCACATGCTCCCCTGACTGAGCCAGCCAGGCGCCCCTGTTTTGTTTCTTGAATTCCACATATGAATGAAATCATGTGATGTTTGTCTTTCTCTGACTTATATCACTTAGCATAATACTTTCTAGCTCCATTCGTGTCCTTGCAAATGACAAAATTTCATTTTTTATGGTTGTGTAATACTCCATTGTGTGTGTGTGTGTATACACACATACACACATATGTATATACATACATATATATGTATGTATGCATGTATATGCATATGCATGTGTATATGTATATATACATACGTATATATATACACATACCACATCTTCTTTATCCATTCATCAATTGATAGACACATAGGCTGTTACCATAATTTGGCTATTGTAAATAACACTGCTATAAACATCAGAGTGCATGTATACCTTTGAGTTAGTATTTTTGTATTCTTTGGGTAAATACCTAGTAGTGCAGTCGCTGGATCCTAGGGTAGTTCTATTTTTAACTTCTTTTTTTTTTTTTTTTTAAAGATTTTATTTATTTATTTGAGACAGAGAGAATGAGAGACAGAGAGCATGAGAGGGAGGAGGGTCAGAGGGAGAAGCAGACTCCCCGCCGAGCAGGGAGCCCGATGCGGGACTCGATCCCGGGACTCCAGGATCATGACCTGAGCCGAAGGCAGTCGCCCAACCAACTGAGCCACCCAGGCGCCCTATTTTTAACTTCTTAGGGAACCTCTATGCTGTTATCCACAGTGGCTGTACCAGTTTGTATTCCCACCAACAGTGCTCGAGGGTTTCTTTTTCTCCACATCCTCCCCTACACCTTTTGTTTCTTGTGTTGTTGATTTTAGCCATTCTGACAGGTGTGAGGTGATATCTCGTTGTAATTTTGATTTGCATTTCCCTGATGGTGAGTGATGTTGAGCATCTTTTCATGTGTATGTTAGCCATCTGTATGCCTTCTTCAGAAAAATGTCTATTCATATCTTCTGCCCCCCCTCCCCCGCCTTTTTTAAAGAAAGGCAGACTGCCACATGTAGGGCCTCATTTGGATGTGGTCTAGAACCTTGAAAACTTGACTACCCTACATTCTCCTACAAATGGACCTTGAGAGCTTATTTGGAGGTTCTAGTAGGGGAATGCAGCTACTTGTATACCCTTGACTGAAGAATAGTCCTCCTCAATTGGGGAAGGTTGTCCTCTTTGACCAAACCTGCAGCTTCCGGAGGGATGCACATGGAGTGGTGAGGGAGGAAAGGGACACTTGCCTAGCCAGCCAGATCAGCTGAATCAACCCTGGCGATCAGTGGGGTGACAGATGTCACAGCCAGATTGCCCCCATATCCTGCCCATTTTTTAATTAGGTTGTTTTTTGGGTGTTGAGTTGTATAAGGTCTTCATATATTTTGGATATGTCCCTTTATCAGATATATCATTTACAAATATCTTCTCCCAATCTGTAGGTTGCCTTGTTTCCTTCTCTGTGCAGAAGCTTTATTTTGATGTAGTCCCAATAGTTTATTTTTGCTTTTGTTTCCTTTGCCTTAGGAGACATATCTAGGAAGAAGTTGCTACAGCTAATGTCAAAGAAGTTACTGCCTGTATTCTCTTCTAGGATTTTTATGATTTCAGGTCTCACAATTAGGTCTTTAACCCATTTTGAATTAATTTTTGTGTATGGTGTAAAAAAGTGGTCCAGTTTCATTCTTTTGCATGTTGCTGCCCTGTTTTCCCAGAACCATTTGTTAAAGAGAGCTTTTTCCTATTGGATATTCTTTTCTTCTTCATCAAAGATTAATTGACTGTATAATTATGGGTTCATTTCTGAGTTTTCTATTCTGAGTTTTATTGATCTAGGTGTCTGTTTTTGTGCCAGTACCATTCTGTTTTGATTAGTATAGCTTTGTAATATAACTTGAAGTCGAGAATTGTGATACCTCCAGTTTTGTTTTTCTTTTTCAAGGTTGCTTTGGCTATTCAGAGTCTTTTGTGGTTCCATACAAATTTTAGGATTATTTGTTATAGCACTATGAAAAATGCTGTTGGTATTTTGATAGGGATTGCATTAAATGTATAGATTGCTTTGGGTGGTATAGACATTCTAACAGTATTTGTTCTTCCAGTCCATGAGTTTGGAATGTCTTTCTATTTCTTTCTATCATCTTCAGTTTCTTTCATCAGTATTTTATAGTTTTCAGAGTACAGGTCTTAAACCTCTTTGGATAGGTTTATTCCTAGCGATCTTATTGTTTTTGGTGCAATTGTAAATGGGATTGTTTCCTTCCTTCCTTCTTTTTTTTTTTTTTTAAGATTTTATTTATTTGAGAGAGCGCACACGAGCTGGGGGAGGGGGGGAGGGAAGGGCAGAGGGAGAAGCAGACTCCCCTCTGAGGAGGGGAGTCCTAAGTGGGGCTCAGTCCCAGGACCCTGAGATCATGACCTGAGCTGAAGGCAGCCACTTAACCAGCTGAGCCACCCAGGTGCCCCTGCAAATGGGATTGTTTTCTTAATTTCTCTTTCTGCTGCTTCATTATTGGTATATAGAAATCTAGTAGATTTCTGTACATTGATTTTGTATCCTGAGACTCAACTGAATTCATTTGTTAGTTCTAGCAGTTTTTTGGAGGATTCTTTCAGGTTTTCTATGTGTAGTATCTTGCCATCTGCAAATAGTGAAAGTTTCACTTCTTCCTTGCTGATTTGAATGCCTTTTATTTCTTTTGTTGTCTGACTGCTATGGCTAGGACTTCCAGTACTGTGTGGTAGGAGTGGACATCTCTGTCTTGTTTGTGACTATAGAGGAAAAGCTCTCAGTTTTTCCCCATTTAGGGTATTAGCTGTGGATTTTTCATATATGGCCTTTACTGTGTTGTGGTATTTTCCCTCTAAACCTACTTTGTTGAGGGTTTTTATCATGAATGGATGTTGTACTTTGTCAAATGCTTTTTCTGCGTCTGTTGAAATGATCATATGGTTCTTATCCTTTCTTTTTATTAATGGGATGTATCCTGTTGATTGATTTGCAAACATTGAACCATCCTTGCAACCCAGGAATAAATCCCACTTGATTGTGGTGAATGATTTTTTAAATGTATTGTTGGATTTGGTATGCTAGTATTTTATTGAGAATTTTTGCATCTGTGTTCATCAGAGATATTGGCCTGTTCTCTTTTTTTGTGTGGTGTCTTTATCTGGTTTTGGTATCAGGGTAATGCTGGCCTCATAGAATGAATTTGGAAGTTTTCCTTCCTTTTCTATTTTTTGGAATAGTTAGAGAAAAACATGTATTAACTCTTCTTTAAATATTTGGTAGAATTTGCATATGAAGCCATCTGGTCCTGGACTTATGTTTGTTGGGAGTTTTTTGATTACTAATTCATTTTATTTGCTGGCTATCAGTCTGTTCAAGTTTTCTATTTCTTCCTGTTTCAGTTTTGGTAATGTTTCTGGGAATCCATTTCTTCTAGGTTGTCTAATTTATTGGCATAGTTTTTCATAATATTCTCTTATAATTGTTTATATTTCTGTGCTTTTAGTTGTTACTTCTCTCTCATTTGTGATTTTATTTATTTGGGTCCTTTCTCTTTTCTTTTTGATAAGCCTGGCTAGAGGTTTACCAATTTTGTTGATCTTTTCAAAGAATCAGCTCCTGGTTTCATTGATCTGTGCTAGTTTCATTGATCTGTGCTATTGTTTTTTTAGTTTTTATGGCATTTATTTCTGCTCTAGTCTTTATTTTCCTTCTCCTGGCTTTGGGCTTCATTTGTTCTTTTTCTAGCTCCTTTACGTGTAAAGTTAGGTTGTTTGAGATTTTTTCTTGCTTCTTGAGGTAGGCCTGTATTGCTATATACTTACCTCTTAGGATTGCTTTTGCTCCATCTCAAAGATTTTGGACCATTGGGTTTTCATTTTCATTTGTTTCCATGTATTTTTTAAAAAATTTCTTCTTTTATTTCCTGGTTGACCCATTCATTGTTTAGTAGCATGTTGTTTAACCTCCATGTGTTTGTGCTCTTTCCAGATTTTTCCTTGTGGTTGACTTCTAGTTCCATAATATTGTGGTCAGAAAAGGTGCATGGTATGATTTCAGTCTTTTTTTATTTGTTGAGGCCTGTTTTGTGACCTAATATGTGATTTATTCTGAAGAATGTTCATGTGCACTTGAAAAGGATGTATATTATGCTGTTTTAGGATTGGATGTTTTGAATATATCTGTTAAGTCCATCTGGTCCAGTGTATCATTCAAAGCCTTTATTTTCTTGTTTATTTTCTCTTTAGATGATCTGTCCATTGATGTAAGTAAAGTGTTAAAATCCACTACTATTATTATATTTGAAACTTGGTTTCCATCTCAGTTTACTAAATTATCAGATGGTAAGGAATATTTGTATTTGTGTGTGCTTATCCTGTCTTATCATGACATATCTTCTTGGCTAAAAACATTGTAGGTAGCTTGACTTAGATTTTGTCTTACTCCTTGAAAGACTTTGGCCTAATTCAAAGCAGGGTAGTAAAAAGCTGATAAGATTTTTAAGATTTTGGGGTGCCTGGGTGGTTCAGTCAGTTAAGCATCTGCTTTCGGCCCAGGTCATGATCCCAGAGTCCTGGGTCAGGCTCCCTGCTCAGTGGGGAGTCTCTTTCTCCCTCTTCCTCTGCCCTTCTCCCCTGCTCGTGCTCTCTCTCTCTCTCACAAATAAATAAATAATAAAATTTTATTAGCTAAGTATACTAAAAAATAAAGGATTTTATAATCCTTTTTCCTATCCTCCTCCCTTAAGCCATTTCCCTTTTTATTGTTTGTGTTTTTGCTGTTGTTGGTATAATTATTATTATTGTTGCTGTTATTATTATATATGTAAATCTATTTTCTTAAGGTCCTTACATAGTTTTGTTTTTATTTAGATATTTAGTCCATATAAACTTTAATTTTCTAAGTGGTATGATGTAGAGATCTAACCTTGCTGGTTTTATAGACCATTTATTGAATAGATGAGTGATTAAGCCTATGTACTGACTGAACTAGACCTATGCTCATATTTTATTGGACCCACACAGGGTTTTTTAAACTTTGAATTAATTACCAATATTTTAAAAATTAAGATATTTTATTTGTTAAGTTCTTACTTCTAAGCTTATTTCTAAGCTTCTCTTAAAAAGCCACAGAATCAGGGCGCCTGGGTGGCTCAGTCGGTTGGGCGTCTGCCTTCAGCTCAGGTCATGAACCCAGGGTCCTGGGATCGAGCCCCGCATAGGGCTCCCTCTGCTTGTGCGTGCTCTCTCTCTCTGTCAAATAAATAAATAAAATCTTTAAAAAAAAAAAAAAGCCCACAGAATCTGGCAACAAATTCCTGCATAGTCATTATCAGGGCAGATATCGTAGGCATAAGCCTCTCCCCTGTCACATATGGGCCTGTATTCTTCAGTTAGCTACAGCCCTTGGCCATCCTTGTTTCACTCAGTCATGGTCTTACCTTGCTTCTAGAGGCATTTGAGTTTACAGTTTCTCATAGACCATTCTTTCTCTACTTCATTGAAATGAAACCTTTATCATATCTACTCATATGCATAGGTTTGTGTCTAGATTCTCTAGTCTGTTCCATTTTTATACTATTGCCATATTCTTTTAACTTCTGTAATTTTATAGTAGGTTTTGATACCTTTTAGGGTAAGAATCTTGTCATTGTTCTTATAAAAATTTTTCCTTTGCTATTTATTCTTCTGGAGGAACAATTTGTCAAAATCAAAAATAGATCCTATTGAGATGAACTATAATTGGATTAACTTTTTAGATTAATATTTGGAAAGGTGACACCTTTATAGTTTTGAATCATCTCATTCAGAAATATGTCTCTAATTTTACGTGGGCCTTCTTTTGTAGCCTTGAATAAAGTTTTATATATTTTTAAATTTAGCTCTTGAGTATTTTTTGTTAGGTTTATTTTCCTAGGTATTTTATAACTTTTATTGCTATTGAGAATAGCATCCTTTTTTCCATTACATTTTCTAATTGATTGTTGCTGGTTATTCATATATCTCTGAGTTGATTTTATTTCCAGGCACTTTTCTGAAAACTGTTTTTTTGTTTTTGTTTTTCTTTTGATAACTCTTTTGTACCCAGCATGTAACTGAATTTCTTTTATTTCATCTTGTTTCTTAGATACAATTTGAGAGGCTTTGTCCTTTAACAGGGGAATAAAACCATTCATGGATATTGAGACCAACTCATATATCTGCTTTTATTCCTGACATCTTTCTGTTTTCTATGTATGGTTTTTGGTTCTGTTCTTTTCCTGACATTTGCTGGGTTGAGATTTGTCTTTTTTTCTCTTCAAGTACTTAGGACATTTGTCATCTTAATTCTTTTCTATTTGTCTAATGATTACTCTTAAGATACAGTTTTTATCCATAGCAAGAGTTTATTAGTATCTACAAACTGTTTCTGAATAGATAAGACCTATTTTTGAGTTTTTTTTTTTAATTCCCATCTCTCTCGTAATTGTCATTTTACTGTTTCCTCACTGTTAATACATATTTTGCTGCCATTCACCTGATTGTGGTCAAGTCATAAGAATATGCTCTGCTGTCATTAATAATTCTGTGGAGGGGAATTAATTTTTCCATTGAAATGTGTTTAAATACAAGAGAAGAAAATGTTGAAATACTCTCTTGAACTCAAAACAAAAGCACCTCAGTAAACATCTGAAATCTTAGTACCAAGAGACCTGTGAGTTATATAGCTTGAAGTATGAGTAGGGACAAAGATTTGAGATCAAAATAGTATCTTGTTTTTATACTTATGTAGCTATTTATTAAATGGTCTGGGCTTGATGGTGGTAAATAAGGAAATGGCTTTACTCTTCTTTGTTTAAACTTGCTGTTTTGGGTCTTCCTTTCCTCTCCTTGGTAGAACTCATAGCTTTTGGCAGAGGGGTTATAGTCACATACTGTACATATTAAGATGCTTAAGATTTACTCCAGGCATTGATGATATTAGGGAATTACTGTTAAATTTCTTTTTTTTTTTTTTAGATTTTATTTATTATTTATTTGAGAGAGAAGGAGAGCACAAGCAGGGGGAGCGGCAGAGGGAGAGGGAGAAGCGAGCTCCCCATTGAGCAGGGAGCCCTATGTGGGACTCCATCCCAGGACTCTGGGATCATAACCTGAGCCAAAGGCAGATGCTTAACTGACTGAGCCACCCAGGTGTCCCTAATTACTGTTAAATTTCTTATGTATAATGTGTTAGGATTTTGTAGGAGAATATGCTTACTTTTAAGAGATGCATACTTAAGTATTTGAGGGTAAAGTTTTATCATGTCTATTTTCTTTAGAAAGTTCAGCTAAGTGAGCAGATATGGGAAAATGTTAACAATTGTTAAATCTAGGTAGAGATTATGTGGGTATTTATGATGGTTCATTTTATGTATCAACTTGACTGGGCCACAGGATGCCCAGATACTTGGTCAAACATTATTCTGAATATGTCTGTGAGGTGTTTATGGATGAGATTAACATTTGATTTGGCAGACTGGGTAAAGCAGATTGCCTTCCCTAATGTGAGTGAGTCTCATTCAGTCATTTGAAGACCTGACTAAAACAGAGGGGCTGAGTAAGAAGGAGCTCCACTTGACTGACTGCCTTTGAGCTGGGACATCAGTTTTTTTCCTGCCTTCAAACTTGAACTGAAGCACTGTCTCTTCCTGGGTCTCAAGCCTGTGGGCATTCAGACTAGAACTACTCCATTGGCTCTCTTGGGTCCAAGCTTGCCTACTGCAGAAATTGGGACTTACCTGCTTCCATAATTGTGTGAGCCAGTTCCTTATAATAAATCTTTTTAGGTATATTTATATACATACACATTGTTCCTGTTTCTCTGTAGAACCTTGATAATACAGATTTTGGTACTGAGAGTGGTTGTAGAGGAACAGCATTTTAAGGATTAGTTCTCTGAATTGGGTCTGGGGTTTCCAGAATTGGCATGATGTTTCCAGGATTTCTGTATAGAATGTGTTGGACTTTATTATTCATTGTCCTTGAACTTTGAACTTTAACTGAAGTTATGAGACAACAGGAAATGCCCCCTTTCAACATCTGATTTAGCTTAAATATGAGGAGATAGAATTAGAGAAATGTGAGACTCTAGCTAAGGATGTATTGATGATTATTTTTCCCTGTGTGAATTGTAATAGGTCATTCATAATCTACTTTAAAGTCCAAATCATTTGAAAATGCATTTTAGCTTTTCTTTGAAGTCTCTGGTTCTCATTAGAACTTATATGTTTAATTATGTTGATAAAACTGCTGTAAACATTACAGGTGTCAGTACTATTAAAGAACCTCTTAATGCCTAAAATTAATTCTGAAAATGATGATACATTGACATATAAAGCGCTCCCTTAACCTAAATCACTTTGATAAGACTATGATAAACATTTCAACTTAAAAACATTCTTTTTTTTTTTTAAGGTTCTGAATAGCATCAATTCAATTGTTCACAATCCAAGAGCTCCAGTAATAATTTATAAACAGAGCAAAGGAGGAGCCCAACATTTTAATAAAGATCTTGTTCAGGATTGTGGATTTGAGCATCTTATTCCTATAATAGAAATGTGGGCAGATCAACTGACTTCCCTAAAGGTAAGGGGTTGAATATTTTTTACATGCTTTGAAAATCTATTGGAGTCTCTGGGCTTTATTAATAGGACTAGGCTTCATTTTTTTGTTTGTATCATCTGTATAGCTTAGTTTATTTAAAACTTAAAACTTGCTACTTACCATATCAGTTCTAAGTACTACCTGTTTGATGTTATCATTACTATAAGCTTTACCTCCTGTAAAGTTCTACCAAATACTTTTTTTCGGCCTGTTGCCATGTTGAAAATCTGTTTTGCACTTCTGGGCCCTTCACTGTTCTACCTTCATCTTCCTCTTTTTGGTATCTCCATGCTACAGATTTTCCTGGCCCTTACTTCTCTTGAGATGTAATGTTTTATCCTTCATTCCATTTTAATTAGGGATTTTTTTCCCTCTTCATATTTTAAATCATTTTCCTTCTCTCAAAACTGTCCACATCTGCCTATTCTGTAGAGCAGTTAATAGTTCAGTAGCAGCCAATACTACTTTTACCTATTCTATCCATGAAAGATAAAAATTTCTTCAGTTTCTAGAGTTACTGTGTATTTATCGTGTATCTTCAGGTTTTTCAGTTTTTGTTGAGTAGTTCACTGAAAGGTGAATTGCTAAGGTCATTAATATTTAGTTTCTGTTCCCTTTAATCTTTAGATTTTTCTTTCTTTCTTTTGTTTTTTTAGAGAGAGAGGGGAGTGGCAAAGGGAAAAGGAGAGAGAATTCTAAGCAGGCTCCATGGAGGCATGGAGCCTGATGCAGGGCTCGATCTCATGACCCTGGGATCATGACCTGAGCTGAAATCAAGTCAGACACTTAACTGACTGAGCCACCCAGGCACCCCTGATCTTTAGCACTACCTCTGTTCATAGGATGCGATTCAGTAACAGTATTTGTCAACAAACCTTATTGCATGAAGTATAAATGATACAGAAGATATGTGTAAGAATGTATAAGCTTTATGAGTTTTACCTTTTTTTGTTCTCTGATGTGTCCCAAGGAACCTCCTGATACATAATGAGTGCTCGATGTTTGTCAAAACAATGAAGCAGAATAACAAATTCCAAGACAACAAAATAAAGATGATGATATTGAATTTTTAAAAATTAATGAAAACATACCTGTAATGATGAAAGAATCTTCACATTAGCCTAATTTTGCCTTCCCTTTTTATATAGGGATCAGATAGAGCTATAAAATAGAAAACATTTTAATTGAGTGATAGTGTTAGATTAATATACCTGTCTTATAGACCTGAGTCTCTCCAGTTTATATCTTAGCAGAGGGTAAATAATTAGTGGTTAATTATGTAAACCCAGTCACTGCTTGTCAGGGGGTTCTCCCAGTAGGAGGAAATAGTGCTAACACCACTTTAAAAAGATTTATTTTTTTATTTGAGAGAGAGAGAGCAATTGAGCAAGTTGGGAGAGGGGCAGAGGAAGAGAATCCTCAAGCAAACTCCCTGCTGAGCAGGGAGCCCAATGTGGGGCTTGATCCCATGACCCATCAGATCATGTCCTGAGCCAAAACCAAGAGTCAGACACCTAACTAGCAACCCAGGTGCCCCATTGTGCTAACCCTACTTCATTTCCTCTCAAGGAAGATGGGCTAGAACATGCCCAGCCTTCCCAAGAGAAGTTAAAAGACTAGAAGAGAAAGGAGACAAAAGGAAGAATCAAATAAATGGATAGTTACTGATGATTTACTATGTTCAAGGCATTGGGGAGGTAATCAGAAAAGATGAACATGAGGTGCCTGGGTGGCTCAGTCAGTTAAGCATCCAGCTCCTAGTTTGGCTCAGGTCATGATCTCGAAGTTGTGGGATCAAGCCCCTCATTGGTTCTGCACTCAGCGTGGAGTCTGCTTCACATTCTCTCTCTCCTCCTCTGCTTCTACCCCTGCTCATGCTCTCTCTCTCTCAAATAAATTAAATAAAATCTTTTTAAAAAATGAACACAAGATTCAGACTAATTGGAGATACAACTTACTAAAAAACACGAAATAAAATTTAACCATTCAAGATATCATTAGAAGAAATGAATGCCATAAAAACAGCCCATGAAAGGGGGCGCCTGGGTGGCTCAGTCGGTTAAGTGTCTGCCTTTAGCTCAGGTCATGATCCTGATGTCCTGGGATCGAGCCCCACATCAGGCTCCCTGCTCAGCGGGGAGCCTACTTTCCCTCTCCCTCTGCCCCTCCCCCTGCTTGTGCTCTCTCACTCTCTTTCAAATAAATAAATAAAATCTTAAAAAAAACAGCCCGTGATAAAGTGCTAAGTGAATGAGGTAGATGACTTGTGCTCCAGATTCTGGAAGAGGAAGAACCCCCAAGAAAAGCTTTACAGTGGTGGTGAGTTCTTGCTACTGTATAGTTTTTCCACTAGAAGGAGACAAGGAGAGTAAGCTACATAATTAGAATAGTCCAAGGACCCCTGAGAAGAATTTAGTGGTTCTGCCGCTGAAGTAACTCATGGATTTTAGGCAGTGCTTCAGATATTTATTACTGCGGAATCAGGATCCAAATTGAGAAACTATGTAAGTTCTTTGTGGCCTCATATGAAAGGTTTTCTGTGTTGTAGTAGCCTTTAAGGTTGGGACAACCATCTTCCTAGATTAGTTTTTTCCTCAGGTTAGATTTGGCTTAAAAGAGAAGGATGGGAAAGGCATGAAGGAGCTGTCTGTTTTCTTCCTTCTGTCCTCCCACTTGAGCTGGATACTGTTGCTTTCCCAATCCAGTATGCTGTTGTACCTTGGGGCTTTCCCATTCCCCAGTGCTCCAGAGGCCTGCTGTACAAAGACAGGACATTGGTTGTACGTCTACATCCCCACAGCTGAGCAATGTGGAGAACACAGGAGACCCACTTTTAGATTTTTCAGGGCTTGATGGATTATGCTACAACCATCCTGTCACTGCCAAGTAGACCAGAACAGCTCTTTATCTTACCTATCTAAACTTTATTCCCAAGCAAAATTTATATTTGGTGTGCTTTTTACTGAAGACCATTTCTTTATAATTGCACCTTGTTGATGAAGCATTAGTTAATGAAGGTTTTTATGCTGCGACTTCCTGACTTCTTTTTCAAATTCTAGTGGCACTTATTGTTTAAAACATTCATTTGATACTGACATATTGCCTTGAATTGCTGAAATAGTAATTGCCTTCTTAACAAATGAAAGGTTACAGATATCAATATGTGAGGTCTGGGCATTCACTGGAGAATGATAAATAAGTGGAGGACTCAAATAAGGAGTTGGAAAAAGAATTTCCTGTACTTCTTTCTGTATTTTAGGGTTGCACTGTCTAATACAGTAACCACTAGCCACATTTAGCTTTTGATCACCTAAAATGTGCTAGTCTCAATTGAGATGTGCTGCAAGTTTAAAATACCTACCAGATTTAAAAGAGTATAGAAAAAAACAAAATATTGATTATGTATTAAAATGATAATATTTGGATATAGTGGGTTAAACCAAAGATATTATTAAAGTTAATGTTACCTGTTTCTTTTTACTTTAAGTGTGGCTACTCAACAATTTAAAATTACTTACAGTGGTACTTTAATAGCAATGTAATGGGACAGATGGTAGCTATACTTGGGATGAACATAGCATAATGTATAAACTTGTCAAATCACTAAGTCATATACCTGAAACTAATGTAATACTGTGTGTCAACTATCATATTAAAAAAATAAGTAAATAAAATTACTCTGACTTACATTTCGTTTGGACAGCAGTGTTCTAAAGGGCCAAGCACTGTGCCATACACATAGCAAATGCTCAGTAAATTTTTATTGGTTTGACCAGTTTTAAACTTCAAGTGGCTTTGTCCTTTGTGCACAGCTTAAAATAAATTAGGAGAACCTGTCTAGGCCAAGAGAATTAAGTAGGCTGTCATGAAGATTAAGTAGAATTAATTTAATTTAGAATCTTTTAAATTAAATTAGTTTTTCAAATTAAAACCTGCCCAGAAATAAATGCTATAATGGATGAATATTGAAAACATTATCCTTGGGCGCCTGGGTGGCTCAGATGGTTGGGCGTCTGCCTTCGGCTCAGGTCATGATCCCGGGGTCCTGGGATCGAGTCCCACATCAGGCTCCCGGCTCAGCGGGGAGCCTGCTTCTCCCTCTGACCCTCTCCCCTCTCATGCTGTTTCTCTCTCGCTCGCTCTCTAAAAAAAAAAAAAAGAAAAAGAAAACATTATCCTAAGTGAAGGAAAGTCAGTCACAAAGGCCACTTATAGGGCCTTTTATCTGGAAAGCCAGTCACAAAAGGCCACTTATCTGTTTCTATGGTTTTGCCTATTCTGGGCATTTCACATAAAGCAAATCCATAGAAACAGAAAGTAGGTTAGTAGTGACCCAGGTGCTGGGATAGGAAAGAATGGGGAATGGCAGTAAATGGGTATGGGATTTCTTTTTGGGGTGATGAAACTGTTCTGAAATTAGATAATGGTGATGATTGTACATCTCTGAAAACTGATTAAAATTACTGAATTGTACACTTATGGAGAATGAATTTTATGTGAATTATATCTCAATAAATCTGTTATAAAATTATTCAAGGCCAAAATATAAAGGATAAGCTTATTTTTATCCATCAATAGTTCAAAAATAATTACTTAAATAACATATACTACTAATAAATAACATCATTACTTTAAATATCCAGATTTCAGATAATCAATATATCATGTTTTTTTGTAAGCCCTATATTTACCTGGAGAAAACAAATTTAACAGACTTTTTCTAAGCTGGCAATGGTATTTTTAAAAAGTACTGATGATGGTTTATATATATTAAAACTGCCTGGATAATTATATTTTATTAGCATTATTATGGAAACTTTTTTAAGGTCAATAATACCATGTTGTTTCTTTTGTTATAAAGGATTTGTATAAGTCCTTGAAAATACTATCTGCAGAACTGGTGCCTTGGCATAATTTAAAAAAGCAGGATGAAAATGAAGGTATCAGAATTGAAGATCTGTTGTTTATAGTAGATACCATGTTAGAAGAAGTTGAAAATAAGGAAAAGGTAATGCATAATACTTATGTAAATGTTCACATTTTAATGTAATCTTATCTTAAAAACTGATAGTGATACAGATATTGGTATTTGTTCTACTAAGATTCTTTTTCTCTTTTTAAAGTTTTTTTTAATGTCTTGGGATTATTTTAACATGTGAACTGTTTCTCCCTCTTTTGGACAGGACAGCAATATGCCAAACTTAAAAACTTTGCAAGCTATTGTTTCTCACTTCCAAAAGTTATTTGATGTGCCTTCTTTAAATGGAGTCTATCCTCGAATGAATGAAGTTTATACTAGGCTTGGAGAAATGAACAATGCTGTGAGAAACCTCCAAGAACTCTTAGAATTAGGTGATGACTCTTTGTCCTTTCTGGCCCCTGTTTAAGAATTATTCCTAATAAATCAACAAAAAGTAGGTTAAAAAATTGAAAAGTAAGAAAATTGAGGATAACTAAAGCATAAAATGTTTGATTTAATGATGATGAAATTCTCTTTTAAAATATCCTTTTAGGGACGCCTGGGTGGCTCAGATGGTTAAGCGTCTGCCTTCGGCTCAGGTCATGATCCCAGGGTCGTGGGATCGAGCCCCACATCGGGCTCCCTGCTTGGCGGGGAGCCTGCTTCTCCCTCTCCTTCTACTGCTCCCCCTGGTTGTGCTCTCTTTCTCTCTCTGTCAAATAAATAAATATTTTTTAAAAATATCCTTTTATTTCTCTCTTTCAGATAGTTCATCTTCATTGTGTGTGTTGGTGAACACAGTTGGAAAATTGTGTAGGCTGATTAATGAGGATGTGAATGAACAGGTTATGCAGGTATTGGGACCTGAAGACCTCCAAAGGTATTTATTTTAAAAAGTATCTTCCACAATGCTTGGATTGGTGAAATTAAAGACTTTCAGAACTTCATAAGTTATTTATCTTTCCTGTTTGGGATAGCATCTTTTAAATAATTTGACAGTCTAAAATAATCTCACACCTTATTGATGGAGAGAATGCCAAGTATTTTCAAGATAAAAATAGATCGTAGGAAGGGCGCCTGGGTGGCTCAGTTGGTTAAGCGACTGCCTTCAGCTCAGGTCATGATCCTGGAGTCCCGGGATCGAGTCCCGCATCGGGCTCCCTGCTCGGCGGGGGGTCTGCTTCTCCCTCTGATCCCCTTCCCTCTCGTGCTCTCTGTCTCTCATTCTCTCTCTCTCAAATAAATAAATAAAACCTTTAAAAAAAAAAAAAAAAAAAAAAAATAGATCGTAGGGCCTGTAAGTTTACATGGGGTTGGTCAGGACTCCAGAATTATTGCTATAAGCCTGTTACCAGGGGAAATTATATATGGAGAAATTCACACCTTGTTAGCAACTTCATGTTAGTATTCAGAGTATATAAACAAGTCCTATTTTTAGTACACTACTATAGGTCGCTTAGTAATTGCTAACTGTATTTATTATTTGATTAGAAAGTAAATGTTAACGAGTTTTTTTAAAAGCTATCATCTCTAAAATAAAACTGATGTTTTTTTAAAATATGGAAACATATTAAAGCAACGCTTCCCCCCCCCCCCCCCCCCCCCCACCAATTTCATACTACAACGTATGGGAAGAGGAACACAGACATATACCACCCATTCCATATATTCTGCAAGTATCCTAGGAAGATCTGACACTTGAGTTTTCTCATACTTGATGCTTTTAAAAGGAATGTATGTCTCACTATTGGTCTTTTTCCCCTTTCCCACATTTATACTGATGACTGATACTTATTCTTAATGTTTAATAGAATACGGGATATAAAAAACAATTTTTAGCAAATGTTAAAAAGCAAGTTCTCTTGAAAATTCTCAAGCTAAATGGAAAGTCTTCCACATTAGGAATGTTAAATTTAACTTTGGGACACATGTTTACAATGATTAATAACAGTTTGGTTTTTTGTTTTGTTTTGTTTTGTTTTAGAAAAGTGGTATTAGATGAACAAGGATTGCAGTAAATGATTATTAAATTTATACTGAAATTAGGAAATTTCTTTCCATTTTGAGAATGTTTTATTTCAATCAGATGCAAGAACCTTAAGTTGGAAATTCAGTGTAAACTGTGCATTTTTTTTTAAAAGTATTATCAACAAACTGGAAGAACATGAGGAATTTTTCCCAGCATTTCAGGCATTTACTAATGATCTACTTGAAATCTTAGGTAAGCTCTTTGTTGGTGGTGGTTAAATTTCGAGTCTTAAGATGTCAATGGGTTTGAGGGATGAGTGTTCCTTAGTCGCTGTATTAGTGCTTTTACCTAGAGTTTTGGTAGAAAGTGTCTAAAAACCACTAACAGTTCTGGAAATACACTCCTAACTTGTAATTAGAGTTGGTTGGTGTGGTCTACAAAACAGAGAAGCACATATCCTTTAAAGAGCTAGAGGCTGCCTTTACTTTGAAACCATAAAATGAGAAATGGTATTACTTTGGTTAGGCCCAGGTTAACCCTGACTCTGGCGTGGTCTAATGAGAAATCTTCATAGAATTTATGATCTTGAAGGTGTTTAGTTTTTTTTTTTTTCTGCCTTCTTTTTTTTTAAGATAGAACTTACCTACTGTGTTATTTAAAATATACAAATTAAATTTCTTTCTCAGGTGATACGAAGTAATGTAAAGTAAACATCCGTAAAAAAAAAAGATAAATTTATAAATCTGTAGAAGGAAAAAGATATATTTGTATTCTTGGTCAGATTGAGGGTTTTGTTATCAGTATTATCTTTTTTTTTTTTTTTTTAAAGATTCTATCTATTTATTTGCGAGAGAGAGAATGAGAGACAGAGAGCATGAGAGGGAGGAGGGTCAGAGGGAGAAGCAGACCCCCTGCCGAGCAGGGAGCCCGATGCGGGACTCGATCCAGGGACTCCAGGATCATGACCTGAACCGAAGGCAGTCGCCCAACCAACTGAGCCACCCAGGCGCCCCAGTATTATCTTTTAAAGGGAAAAATGTAATTTGCTTAGGAATCATAGGCAAAATAGAAACCCAAGGCTCTTATTTTAAGTGTGATTATATATGGCTATAAAAGTAATTTATCTTACTATTAAGAACACTTTTTAAGGTTTAAAGTGATTTATTCACTGATGAATTTTTTTTTAATATAGTTCATTTGAAAGATTTTTTTTTAAAGAATGCCTCCTTGACATAGGAAATTAAATTAGAAGAAGAGGGGTGCCCGGCTGGCTCAGTGGGAAGAGCATGCAACTCTTGATCTTGGGGTCATGAGTTCAAGCCCCACACTGGGCAGAGAGCTCACATAAAAAAATAATAAAATTAAATTAGAAGAGGAAATGAGGTTTAGTAGAAGATAAGGGAATGAGTAAATTAAAATTTGGTAAGAAGATGAATAAATGAAAAGAAGCATCTGACTGGAGTATCTAGCCTGGTAAACATAAAGGAAGTTTTGTGGCCAGTTTTATGTAGACTGTGGAAGCAAGGGAGACAGTGACTGAATCTGCTTTAGGCATGCTCATATGTTTGAAAAGATCATAGCAAGGGAAAATGTAATTTGAAAGCTAAACTTAAGATGAGACATGAAATTGTAGAAATGTGTTGCCTCATATCCCAAAGACCCTAGTTTCGTAGAATAATATGATTTTACTTGCTTTGGGGTAGCAGTTAAACAGGGAAGTTCTCATCATTAATAAACATTTTAATAGGTGTGCGGGTAACATTTATTTTAGAATCCTTTTATAGAAATTCCTCTCAGATATTATGACCTCATGGTTCATGGGGGATCATTTACTTTAAGAAGCCATGTCTCCCTGCAGATGAACTCTATTTATGTCACAGTTGAAATTCTGGAATTAAAAATGACACTTAACATTGGGAAAGTTAAATCTGATTGGCAAATATAACTATTTTTATTACTAGATGTCATTTTAAGCATCAACTACAGAGTGTTGTGCTGAATACCAGATGTGGAGAAGGACTTTATTTTTCTCATATAAGTGGTGTGATCTCATATTAGCCAAGATCCTTCTCTGCAAGGTTCATTTATAAGGCAGGTATCTCATTTAGTGAGAAAACAGGTGATGCAAGGTGTGAATCAAATTCTCTGTTGTAGACTTGCTTATATTTTTTTCTGGTATCTTGACACTTTGTAAGTGGATCTAGACAAGTATTCTGACTGAAGTCAGGAGCTTAAGTAGCATGGGCTATACGTTTAGGTTAAAGGAAAAGCAACCAAAATTCAGCTAAACATGGAGGAAGAGAGGTAGAACCTAAGGAAGCATGTTTTATATAAAGGAAAATGAGTTTATAAACAGTGGCCCAGCAGAATAAGGTAGAAAAAAGTGTTAAGAATCTAGAGAACTTGCCACTGGGGCTTGTAGTGCTGGAGCCTAGATAATGAGCGAAAAGGACCTTGCTTCTCCAGTGGCCAAGAGCTTTCAGACAGTGAATTTAACAGGCTAGTTGGAAGAAGACAGTTTTAGAAAGAGAAATCAAATTCACAAAGAATCTGGCAGAGAAGAACCTGAACTAGTTGATCTAGTAAGCTGGACCAGACTAAGCTCTTCAGCACATTGCATCTGAGATTTGTACTTTGCCTCACACTTTTTATTACGTAGATATGTTTCATCCTAAAAGGTAGACCTAAGAATGATCCTACTAATGAGAAATTTTTCCAATAGAATTAAGGAGAGGACTGTGTTCCATGAGAAGAAATCATTAAGTGCTCAGATAGGGACCCAGAAAAGAGACAGCTTTCACCTAGGATTTCACCATGTAGGCTCACCCATGTAATTACATGGATTTAAAGCAGCAATGACATATCACAAATGTGGCCAGTAGGATCGCTTAATAAGAGCACACTGCTAATGAGATTATTATCAGAGTCAGAGGATACTTGTAGGTATAGGGTAGCTTTACAAACAGATGCCCTATGAAGCATCTGTGTCTGAATCAGTGACACTCTTATCATCACTATTAGAGAAAAATTTCATGTGCATAAAAGAGCTAATGTTGTTGCCTTTGTGTTTGAGGTTTGCTTTGCATAGAGATTCTCATTTCATCTGAGCCTATCACTAGATAAAGCTACTCTTTCCTTATTCATGTTTTTCTGTTACAGAAATTGATGACTTGGATGCCATTGTACCTGCAGTAAAGAAATTAAAAATACTTTCATACTGAAAACAATTCAAATCATTTTTACTGTGTAAATTGCATTCTTAACATTCTGAGTATTTTATAGGATTGATCTTGCTTTGAGACAGGGTTATAAATGTATTTACTCTCAGAATTCATCCCCTTCTTAGTATTGGGTCCTTCGCATCTATATTTTTATTAACTTTGAGATTCTTATATAGAAAACATTGTAAGCTAAAGTGTAAGTTGACTTTAAGTCATTTAAACATTTCTTAAGCAATTCTTCAGTGCTTAAAGTCTAAGACTGTTTTAAAATATAATGTGTGAGTAAAACAAACTCAGAGAGGTTGCAAATAATAAAAAGGTTGTATTTAAGTTGAGGGTTTAGTGACCTTTTTGATTCTGGGAACAAGGATTGCCAGTGGCTCTCTTGAATTCAGCCAGTAAGAACCTATTGCTTTCCTGGCAAGGAAATGGCACATTCTATTAAGATATCCCTCATGGCACTTGCCTTTTCAAAGCAGGAGGAAGAAAAGGAAAAAATGTTTTATCATTGTGTTAGGACAGGAAATGAATTATGAGGTAATATAGGTAAGTAGATAGTAGTCTCTCATCAAAAAAAGTATCTTTTTGCAATCTTGTAATATACTTTTTATAAGGACATGAAATCTTAAATAAAGTTTTTGTGAAGAATTTCCAAATATAAGTGTCCTCAGTGACTTATTTATATTATGCACAAATAATGAATCACATTTTCCTACAAGGCTGAGCCTTGCTGCATTTTATTTTATATAAGAATACTTTTCTTGCTGCCTTCTGCTTATTCTCTGTTCTCAATATTCAGTCTGATTTTTTTTTTTTAAAGATTTTATTTATTTATTTGAGAGAGAGAGAATGAGAGACAGAGAGCATGAGAGGGAGGAGGGTCAGAGGGAGAAGCAGACTCCCTGCCGAGCAGGGAGCCCGATGCGGGACTCGATCCAGGGACTCCAGGATCATGACCTGAGCCGAAGGCAGTCGCTTAACCAACTGAGCCACCCAGGCGCCCCAGTCTGATTTTTTAAGGGACCAGTGTTACTGCACCCCCCTCCCTCGCCATTCTTTTATATCTAGCAGGCCTAGTCTCTTTCTAGATTTAAAATTCTTTGTTTTGTTAGGCTGCAGTTACATTTCTAAACTCCAGCCCATAATTTGTGAAAGAATCTGTGTCTTTGAGGGTTAAGTAGAAAAAGTAATTGGATAGTCAATAATGTAAATACTCTTAGTTGATTAGATTACTCCAAGAAATTGCTATGAGGCAGTTTGTAAATCTAACAGTATTTGAAAGGAAGAAATATAATTTAAAAATTAGGTTAATTTAAATTTTGTTAGTTTAAGAGCCTCTGGTTAGCTCTTAGTTTAAGACAGGTTTTCAAACTCTTCCTCAGAGGCCTCAGAGTTTTTTTTGGAGGGTCACTGAGCGGGACAGTGCCACTAGGAGAAAGAACTGTGGACTCTGTCAGATCTACTTTTATCCAGTTTTAATTATTTAAAATACAAGTAAAGTACTGCAATTATTGTTTAGGTCCTTTTTTTTTAACATTTTAATTGATATATAATTGACTAATAAGCTGTACATATTTGAAGTATACAATTTGATAAGTTCTGATACACACACATATATACCTGTGAAACCATCACCACAATCAAAATACTAAACATACCTCATCTCTCCAAAAGTGACCTCTTTGCCCTTGGTAATCCTACCCAGCCCCCGCTTACCCCTAAGCAACAACTGATCTGCTCTCCCTGTCACTATAGACTCATTTGCATTTTATGGGATTTCATGTAAATGGAATCATACAATTGATTTCTTTTTTGGTCTGGCCTCTTTTACTCAGCATAATTATTTTGAGATTTTTGCATGTTGCATTTATTAACAGTTCATTCCTTTTTATTGCTGTGTAGTATTCTGTTGTATGAGTATACCACAGTTTGTTTATCCATTCACTTATTGATGGAGATTTTAGGTATTTTGAGTTTTTTACTACTATGAATAAAACTGCTATAAACATTCATGTTGTTCAGATCTTTGTATGGACATATACCTGATATCCAGTGTCTTGAAAACTGTTTCATACATTTTGTCTATTCTTTGTTTTGTTTTGGTTCTGGTTGGTACAGGTAGAAGGGTAAATTTGGCTTCTGTTACTCCATCCTGGTTAAAAGTGGAAGTTTAGAAGTATTAAGTCTGAAAATATATAGGGTTTCTTAGGTTGTCTTTTCATTATTTTTTTCTAATTTTATTGCATTGTAGTCAGAGAACTTTTTTTTTTTTTTTTTTTGGTATCAGGTCTTTGGGAATTTGTTGAGACTTTGTGATTTTCTATGTGATGAAATTTATACCTATTCCACATGTTGCTTAAAAAAAAGCCTCATCTCTGTTTGATATATACTGCTATTAAATCGTTTAAATTTTCCTATCAATTTTTTTGTCTTCTTGATTTGTTAGTTTATGGGAGATACTAAAATTTCTCTGGATTTGTCAAATTTGTTTTATGTATTTCAAGCCTACTTACATGTACTTATAAACTCATAGTTGATAATATCTTCTCAATTAATAGCTCTATTGCTACTCATGCATTTCACCTTGAATGCAGGTTTGTCCTTTCTTTTAATTAATAGCTGTTGGATATTTTCCTTTTTCATTTATTTACTAATCTTGTTTATTGTAAAATGTAACACATGCTAAAAAGGGTATAAACCATAAATGTCAAGTATAATGGTGAATACATATGCAGCAATAAAAAAAGTAGAACATCACCAGCACTCCCAAATACACCCCCCCATGTCGCTTCCCCCAAGGGGTAGCTATTAGCCTGACTTATGTTAGTCTCTTCCTTTTTTTTTTTTTTTTTTTTTTTAATAAATAGCTTTGCCACTTTTGTGTATGCCTAAACCAGGATAGTTGAGTTTTACCTGTTTTTGAGCTGTATAAAAATGGTGAATCATATTCTTTTTAATGTTTGTTCTTTGGTTCAATATTATTATTTTTTTTTGTAGTTTTTAATTTTATTATGTTATGTTAGTCACCATTCTAATACATCATTAGTTTTTGATGTAGTGATCCACGATCCATTGTTTTCGTATAACACCCAGTGCTCCATGCAGTACGTGCCCTCCTTAATACCCATCACCAGGCTAACCCATCCCCCCTCCCCTCTAAAACCCTGTTTGTTTCTCAGGTTCATAGTCTCTAATGGTTCATCTCTTCCTCCAATTCCCCCTGCCCATTTTTCCCTTCCTTCTCCTAATATCCTCCATGTTATTCCTTATGTTCCACAAATAAGTGAAACCATATGATAATTGACTTTCTCTGCTTGACTTATTTCACTTAGCATAATCTCCTCCAGTCCCATCCATGTTGCTGTAAAAGTTGGGTATTCATCCTTTCTGATGGCTGAGTAATATTCCATTGTATATATGGACCACATCTTCTTTATCCATTCATCTGTTGGAGGGCATCTCGGCTCTTTCCACAGTTTGGCTATTGTGGACATTGCTGCTATGAACATTGGGGTGCATATGGCCCTTCTTTTCACTACATCTGTATCTTTGGGGTAAATACCCAGGAGTGCAATTGCTGGGTCATAGGGTAGCTCTATTTTTAAATTTTTGAGGAACCTCCACACTATTTTCCAAAGTGGCTGTACCAACTTGCATTCCCACCAACAGTGTAAGAGGGTTCCCCTTTCTCCACAACCTCTCCAACATTTGTTGTTTCTTTCCCTGTCCATTTTGGCCATTCTAACTGGTGTAAGGTGGTATCTCAATGTGGTTTTGATTTGGATTTCCCTGATGGCTAATGATGATGAACATTTTTTCATGTGTCTGTTAGCCATTTGTATGTCTTCTTCAGAGAAGTGTCTGTTCATCTCTTCTGCCCACTTTTTGACTTGATTATTTGTTTTTTGGGTGTTGAGTTTGAGAAGTTCTTTATAGATTTTGGATACCAGCCCTTTATCTGTAGTGTCATTTGCAAATATCTTCTCCCATTCTGTGGGTTGCCTCTTTGTTTTGTTGACTGTTTCATTTGCTGTGCAGAAGGTTTTTATCTTGATGAAGTCCCAAAAGTTCATTTTTGCTTTTGTTTCACTAGGTTTTGGAGATGTATCTTGAAAGAAGTTGCTGTGGCTGATGTCAAAGAGGTTACTGCCTATGTTCTCCTCTAGGATTTTGATGGATTCCTGTCTCACATTGAGGTCTTTCATCCACTTTGAGTTTATCTTTGTGAATGGTGTTAGAGAATGGTGGAGTTTCATTCTTCTGCATGTGGCTGTCCAATTTTCCCAGCACCATTTATTGAAGAGACTGTCTTTTTTCCATTGCATGTTTTTTCCTGCTTTGTCAAAGATTATTTGACCATAGAGTTGAGGGTCCATACCTGGGTTCTCTCTTCTGTTCCATTGGTCTATCTGTCTGTTTTTGTGCCAGTACCATACGGTCTTGGTGATCACTGCTTTGTAATATAGCTTGAAATCGGGCAACGTGATGCCCCCAGCTTTGTTTTTCTTTTTCAACATCTCCTTGGCGATTTGGGGTCTTTTCTGATTCCATACAAATTTTAGGATTGTTTGTTCCAGCACTTTGAAAAATGTCATTGGAATTTTGATTGGGATGGCATTGAAGGTATAGATTGCTCTGGGTAGCATAGACATTTTAACAATGTTTATTCTTCCGATCCATGAGCATGGAATATTTTTCCATCTTTTTGTGTCTTCTTCAATTTCTTTCATGAGTGTTTTGTAGTTCCTAGAGTATAGATCCTTTACCTCTTTGGTTAAGTTTATTCCAAGGTATCTTATGGTTTTTGGTGCTATTGTAAATGGAATCGTTTCTTTAATTTCTCTTTCTACAGTTGCGTTGTTAGTGTATAAGAAAGCAACTGATTTCTGTGCATTGATTTTGTATCCTGCCACATTACTGAATTGCTGGATGAGTTCTAGTAATTTGCAGGTGGAGTCTTTTGGGCTTTCCACATAAAGTATCATGTCGTCTGCGGAAAGAGAGAGTTTGACTTCTTCTTTGCCAATTTGAATACCTTTTATTTCTTTTTGTTGTCTGATTGCTGTTGCTAGGACTTCTAGAACAACAGTGGTGAGAGTGGGCACCCTTGACGTGTTCCTGATCTTAAGGGAAAGGCTCTCAGCTTTTCCCCATTGAGGATGATATTCGCTGTGGGTTTTTCATAGATGGATTTTATGAGCTTGAGGAATGTTCCCTCTATCCCTATACTCTGGAGAGTTTTAATCAGGAAAGGATGTTGTATTTTGTCAAATGCTTTTTCTGCATCAATTGAGAGGACCATATGGTTCTTCTCCCTCCTCTTATTAATGTGTTCTATCACATTGATTGATTTGCGAATGTTGAACCACCCTTGCGTCCGGGGATAAATGCCACTTGGTCGTGGTGGATGATCCTTTTAATGTATTGTTGGATCCTATTAGCTAGGATTTTGTTGAGGATTTTGGAATCCATATTCATCAGGGATATTGGTCTGAAATTCTCCTTTTTGATGGGGTCTTTGCCTGGTTTGGGGATTAAGGTAATCCTGGCCTCATAGAATGAGTTGGGAACTTTTCCTTCTGTTTCTATTTTTTGAAACAGCTTCAGTAGAATAGGTATTATTTCTTCTTTGAATGTTTAGTAGAATTCCCCAGGGAATCCATCAGGCCCTGGACTCTTGTTTTTTGGGAGGTTTTTGATCACTGCTTCAATCTCGTTACTGGTTATTGGCCTATTCAGGTTGTCAATTTCTTCCTGTTTCAGTCTTGGCAGCTTATGGGTTTCCAGGAAGGCATCCATTTCATCCAGATTGCTCAGTTTATTGGCATATAGTTGTTGATAATAGTTTCTAATAATTGTTTCTATTTCCTTGGTGTTAGTCGCGATCTCTCCCCTTTCATTCATAATTTTTTAAATTTGGGTCCTTTCTCTCTTCTTTTGGATAAGTCTGGCCAGTGGTTTATCAATCTTATTAATTCTTTCAAAGAACCGACTTCTAGTTTCATTGATCTGATCTGCTGTGTTTCCGGTTTCTAATTCATTGATTTCTGCTCTAATTTTAATTATTTCTCTTCTAATGTGTGGCTTAGGCGTCGTTTGTTGCTTTTTCTCTAGTTCTTTAAGGTGTAGAGTCAGTTGGTGAATTCGGGATTTTTCTATTTTTTTGAGTGAGGCTTGGATGGCTATGTATTTCCCCGTTAGGACCGCCTTTGCAGTATCCCATAGGTTTTGGACCGATGTGTTTTTGTTCTCATTGATTTCCATGAATTGTGTAAGTTCTTCTTTGATTTCTTGGTTGACCCAAACATTCTTGAGCAGAGTGGTCTTTAGCTTCCAAGTGTTTGAATTTCTGCCAAATTTTTTCTTGTGGTTGAGTTCCAGTTTTAGAGCATTGTGGTCTGAGAATATGCAGGGAATAATCTCAATCTTTTGGTATCGGTTGAGACCTGATTTGTGACCCAGTATGTGGTCTATTCTGGAGAAAGTTCCATGTGCGCTTGAGAAGAATGAGTATTCTGTTGTTTTAGGGTGGAATGTTCTGTAAATATCTATGAGGTCCATCTGGTCCAATGTATCATTCAAAGCTCTTGTTTCCTTGTTGATTTTCTGCTTAGATGATCTGTCCATTGCTGAGAGTGGAGTATTGAGGTCTCCTACGATTAACGTATTGTTATTAATATGACTCTTTATTTTGGTTAACAGTTGGCTTATGTAGATGGCTGCTCCCATGTTGGGGGCATACATGTTTACAATTGTTAGATCTTCTTGTTGGATAGACCCTTTAAGAATGATATAGTGTCCTTCTGTGTCTCTTATTACGGACTTTAGTTTAAAATCTAATTTGTCTGATATAAGAATTGCTACTCCAGCTTTCTTTTGAGGTCCGCTGGCGTGGAAGATGGATCTCCATCCCTTCACTTTCAGTCTGGATGTATCTTTAGGTTCAGAATGAGTCTCTTGTAGACAGCATATGGATGGGCCCTGTCTTTTTATCCAATCTGCAACCCTGTGCCGTTTTATGGGAGCGTTTAGGCCATTCACGTTGAGAGTGATTATTGAAAGATATGAATGAATTGTCATCATGTTGCCTGTGAAGACGTTGTTTTTATAGATTGTCCCTGTAAATTTCTGTTGTAGATCACTCTTGGGGTCTTTCTCCTTTTATAGAACCCCCCCTTAATATTTCTTGCAGGGCCAGCTTAGTGGGCACATATTCTTTCAACTTCTGCCAGTCGTGGAAGCTCTGCATCTCTCCATCCATTCTAAATGAAAGCCTTGCCGGATAAAGTATTCTTGGCTGCATGTTCTTCTCATTTAGTACCCTGAATATGTCTTGCCAGGCCTTTCTGGCTTGCCAAGTCTCTGTGGATAGGACTGACGTTATTCTCATGTTCTTCCCTCTGTACATAAGGAATCTCTTCCCCCTAACTGCCCTTAAGATGGTTTCCTTGGTTCTAAGATTTGCAAGTTTTACTATTACATGCCGGGGTGTTGGCCTGTTTTCCTTGATCTTAGGAGGGGTCCCCTCTGCCTCTAGGACTCGAATGTTTGTTTCATTCCCCAGATTAGGGAAGTTCTCAGCTACGATTTGCTCAAATACATCTTCTAGCCCTCTCTCTCTCTCTCCACTCCCTCCGGGATTCCAGTGATTCTGACATTGGAACGCCTCATGGTGTCACTTATTTCTCTGATTCTATTTTCATGGATTCTCAGTTGTTTTTCCCTGGCCTCCTCTTTTCCCTTTTTATCTATTATACTGTCTTCCAGATTGCTTATTCTCTCTTCTGTCTCAGTTACTCTAGCTGTTAGATTATCTAGATGGGATTGGATCTCATTGATAGCATTTTTAAGTTCTGCCAATTCACCTTTTATTTCTGCCCTTAGAGACACTATGTTGCCATTAATTGATTTCTCCATTCCAGCCATTGTCTTCACAATTGCTAGCCTGAATTCCATCTCCGATATCTTGGTTATATCTGCATCCATTTGTAAATCTGCAGCATAAGTCATAATCTCTGAGTCTTTTCTGTTTTGGGGGCTCCTCCTCCTAGTCATTCTGTTGGTGGGTGTTTGAGGGAATGTATAGAGGCCAAATTATTGACCAGAACCCAAGCAAGATGCACCTGTTTTCTTGGGACCTTAGGGTTGCTGGCCTCTTGTTTTTCCAGCCTGTTTTCTGTGGGAGGGGCCTGCCGCGCTGTTACTCAGGCAACCCTGTTTGGGCGGAGTTGCCCTGTGCCCCTGTGGTGGGGGATGGGCTCAGTGGGAATCAGTCTTTGGGGCTTTTGTTCTCTGGCGCCTTTCCCTGGCGGCTTTCCGCGTCTCTTCCGCCAGTCAGAGCAGAAGAGACCGTTTCCCACCCTCTGCCTCAGAGCAGAGAGACCTCAGTCTGTTCTTCAGTGAGCTCTCCAGGCCACACTGTCTCCGTTTCTGTCTGTGCTGCTATAAACTGCAGCGTCCTGGTTTGTGCGCCCCTCCGCAGCGCTCCCAGTGCTACCTCCAGGTCGGGGCATGTCTCTGCCCTTTGTGCTTCTAAAACTGCCAGCCGCTCCCAGTCCGCGCACCCAACTCCGCCACTTGGGGTTCCGTCCGGGGGACTGCAGTTCGCGTCCGCGCGACTCTGCCGCTCGCTGCTCCCGGTTTCCACCCCGGGGGTTGCCGCTCACCAGCGCGACCCCTGCGCACCGGGTTTCCATCTCGGAGGCTGCAGTTCGCGTGCGCACAACCATGGCTTCGGTTTCTGTTGGGGGGCTGCGGTTTGCGTGCGCGGGACCCCGCCGGTCTGGTTTTCCACCCCAGGGGCTGCCCTAAAGTTCTTTCCCGACGCCACCGGTCTGAGAGTCTGCACCCGGTCCGCAGCGCCCGAGGCTGTCACTCACTGGCGGTGTAGGATCCCCATGGCCAGGCACCCTCCCACTGCCGTTTATCTTCCAATATCAGCCCGCAGAATCACGGCTCTCCGCTTCGTACCTCAAAACCAACCACCTGCGATGTTCTGTTTGTAGAGACCCAGATCTTCTTACATCTCAGGCTGGTTTCGTGGTCTGGTAGATATCCAGCTCAATTCCGGGGACCAGTTGAAATAGGGTCCCCTACTCCTCCGCCATCTTTCCCCTCTTCTGGTTCAATATTATTTTTATACTGTTGATCCATGTTGTTGTCTGTTGGTCCAGGTTATTGTTTTCATTGGTGTCTAGTATTTCTCTATGAATATTATACAGTCCATTTGTTCTACTGGCAATTGGTATTTGGGTTGTTTCTTGTTCTTGGCTATTGTGAACTGCTGCTATTATGTATATGCATCCTTTATATGCATCCTTGTACACTTGTGTGCAAGTTTTCTAGAATCAATATCCAAGAAGTAAAATTGCTGGGCCCTAGGGGAAAACACTCGTGTATACTGCCACAGAGCCTCTGGTCTGTACAATTAAAGGTAATATATTCCTATAGGTAATGATGTCAGTGGAGCCTTGGGGGTTGTACATTGTGGCAGTTTTGATAGGGAATGTTTACCTTCAACTTCAGAAGAAAATGCCAAACTATTTTCCAAAGTGATTGTACCAATCTATACTCCCACCATCAATGTATGAGAGTTCCCACTTTTCCACTGACCAATTGTTGGTAAGTCAGATTTTCAATTTTTTGCCATTGTAGTGTATAGAATTATTTTTATGGTTGTAATTTTTATTTCTGTGATTACTAATGAAGTTAAGCATCTTTTCCTTTGTTGGCCATTTGTATTTCTTTTTTTAAAGTGCTTAGATATGTCCTTTGTTCATTGTTCTGTTGGACTACCTGTCTTTTCATATTGATTTGTAGGAGTTATATATTTTGGACATGAGCCATTTGACATTTATGTGTAGCAAATGTTTTTTGCAATTCTGTGTCCTCTTTCCATTTTCCTGTACAGTTGATTGTTGAACAACGTGGGGATTGGGGGTGCCACTCTGCTCCCCATGCAGTCAAAAATCTGTGTATAACTTTTGATTCCTCAAAAACGTAACTACTAATAGCCTCCTGTTGACCAGAAGGAAGCCTTACCGATCATGTAAGCAGTCAGTTAACACACACTTAATATGTTGTGTATATTCTGTACTGTACTCTTACAAGAAAGTAAGCTAGAGAAAAAAATGTTAAGAAAATCATAAGGAAGAGAAAATACATTTATAATACTGTACTGTATTTATTAAAAAAACCCATATAAAAGTGGACCCGTGCAATTCAAACCCATGTTGTTCAAGGGTCAACTGTAGTTTCTTTTTATGAACTGAAGAACCCAATTTTAGTATAGAGATGTATGGTCTTTACCTTTATAGTTTAGTGCTGTGTCTTATGAAGTCTTTCCCTGGTCGCAGTTGTAAAGTTATTCTCCTATGTTATCTTATAGCTGTATAGTTTTGCCTTATCACATTGAGTCTAATCACCTGGAGTCTTTTTTTTTTTTTTAATGAAAGTATAGTTGGCATACTGTATTACATTGGTTTTAGGAGTACAACATAGGGGTACAACAACTCTATACATTATAATGTGTTCACCACAAGTGTAGCTGTCCTCTGTCACTATACGGTGTTACTAAAATACCATTAATTGTATTTCCAATGCTGCACCTTTTATCCCTGTGACATAAACATTCCCTAACCAGAAGCCTGTACCTCCTACTCCCCTTCACCCATTTTGCCCATCCCCCCAGCCCCCTGCACTCTGGCAACTACCTGCTCTCTACTTATGGATCTGTTTCTGCTTTGTCTGTTCCTTTGTTTTGTTTTTTAGATTCCACATATAGGTGAATTCATATGGTTTTTGTCTTCCTCTGCCTGAATTGTTTCACTTAGCATAATACTCTTTAGGTCCATCTATGTTGTCTCAAATGGCAGGATCTCCTCCATTTTTATAGCTGAATAATACTATATTGTGTATATATACCATATATTCTTTCC
The DNA here is from genome assembly GCF_002201575.2 of Neomonachus schauinslandi. Lineage (NCBI taxonomy): Eukaryota > Metazoa > Chordata > Mammalia > Carnivora > Phocidae > Neomonachus > Neomonachus schauinslandi. Next base: position 121,030,471 of record NC_058403.1, read on the forward strand.
TCATTTATCAGTGGATGCTTGGGTTGCTTTTAATGATTGTAAATAATGCTGCAGTAAACATAGGGGTACATATGTCTTTTCAAATTAGTCTTTTTTTTTTTTTAAAGATTTTATTTATTTATTTGACAGAGAGAGACATAGCGAGAGCAGGAACACAAGCAGGGATAGTGGGAGAGGGAGAAGCAGGCTTCCTGCGGAGCAGGGAGCCCGATGTGGGACTCGATCCCAGGACCCTGGGATCATGACCTGAGCCGAAGGCAGACACTTAACCAACTGAGCCACCCAGGCACCCTTCAAATTAGTCTTTTCATTTTCTTTGGGTAAATACTCAGTAGTGGATTTACTGGATCATATGGTATTTCTACTTTTAATTTTTTGAGGAACCTCAGTGGCTGTACCAACTTACATTCTCATCAGCAGTGGACAAAGGTTCCCTTTTGTCCACATCCTTGCCAACACTTGTTACTTCTTTTCTTTTTCATACTAGCCATTTTGACAGCTATAAAGTAATGTCTCCTTATGGCTTTAATTTGCATTTACCTGATGATTAATGACATTGAGCATCTTTTTTTTTTTTTTAAGTAATCTCTGTCCAACATGGGGCTCCAACTCATGACCCTGAGATCAACAATCACATGCTCTACTGACTGAGACATCCAGGTGCCCCTGATATTGAGCATCTTTTCATGTGTCTGTCAGCCCTCTGCACGTCTTCTTCAGAAAAATGTCTATTCAGGTCCTCTGCCCATTTTTTTAATTGGATTATTTGTTGTTTTGTGTTAAGTTGTATAGGTTCTTTGTATATTTTGGACATTAACCCCTTACCAGATATATCATTTGCAGATATGTTCTCTCATTCAGTAGGTTGCTTTTTTTGTTTTGTCCATGGTTTCCTTTGCTATGCAAAAGCTTTTTATTTTTTATTTTCATTTTTATTTTTTAAAAGTATTTTATTTTGAAAGAGAGAGAGAGCTAGAGCGTGCACTAGCAGGGGGAGGAGAAAGAGACAGTGAATCTTAAGCAGACTCCATGCTGAGCACAGAGCGCAACACAGGGCTCAATCTCACGACCCTGAGATCATGACCTGAGCCAAAATCAAGAGTCAGACGAAAAGCTCTATGTTTTGATGTGCTCCCAGTAGTTTAATTGCTTTTGTTTCCCATGCCTGAGGAGACATATCCAGAATAATGTTGCTAATAAGTCCAGTAACAACAAGATTACTGCTTATATTTTTTTCCAGGACTTTTATGGTTTCATGTCTCACATTTAGGTCTTCAATCCATTTTGAGTTTATTTTTGTGTATGGTGTAAGAAAGTGGTCGTTTCTTTTGCCTGTAGCTGTCCAGTTTTCCCAGCATCATTTGACATTCTAGGCTTTAGTAGTGGGCTTATTGTGATTGTAAATATATTTAGAGGTCTTTTGACCATTTTCTTTTGTTTTTTCCTTATCATTTTTTTCTGTACTTTTTTTCTTTATTTTTTTGGGGGGTTGATTTTCCTCTATTACTTTTTCTTCTCCACTATTGATTTAGAAGTTTTATAGTTCAGCTCTATTGATTTTTCTATTGTTACTCTATTTTATTGATTATCTTAAAATTTTAAATATATACTTAGGGTCCAATCAGCAGACAAACCACGTTGCATAGGTAGCTAACAGGAAAATTTAAAACAAGAATTGCTAACTAGTAAAAGGTAGTTAACTACTGTGAAAGGGCATAAAAGAGGACTCTAGGAGGTACAGAATAGCAACTGCAGAAAGTAGATACTACCCTCAGGGATAAAGGAGAGTGAAGAAAGAAATTGTGAAATTTGGAAGAATGCCTTCCAACTAGGCTGAGATTGAAAACTTTGAGGAGAGGTTTGGCGGCCATAGGAAGAAGCCTACTTGTGGCAAAAAAAAGAACAAAACAAAACAACCCAACTTGCTGGCTGGTGCTGAACCATGAAGGCCATGGTTATGGTGGCAGAGCCCAAGGACATGAGCCAAGGGTAAACTGTGAGGGGTGCTTCCGTGACAGAGATCAGCCTCCACGCAACAACCAGCTAGCTGCCATGGAAAACAGCACATTAGTAGAAAAAAAAAAAAAGTCCCCTTTTCTTGCTCCTCTGGCCTTGCAGTGTCTCTCCAATGCCCTCTACTGGGAAAGCCTAACATCAAGCCCCCTGGCAAAGAGACAAGTCTGGTGTCCCTTGAATCATCAAAGGACGGCAAAGATGGGCTGATGTGGAGCTGAGAGGTGATAAGATAGTAACTAACCCAAATTTATCTATAGTTTAGTTTATTTTTAAAATATAAAACTATCTTTAGTTTCCTAAATAAGATAATGACCTGAACACTTCAACTTTCCACTGAACCAGCCTCTTGTCCCTTTTTAAATGTTAATACCAGCATTTTAGTGCCACTGTGTTTTTGAACCCAGTTTTTGCAAAAACTTTTGGTTGCTTGCCTTTTTATATTTTGTAAGCAGTCTCAAGACTTAGGTTAACACTTTGTGGATTTCTTCGCTCCCCACTGTTTCCCATGTACCACTTCTGAATATTACACTTTCTTTCTTGCTGAAATACATCTCATGGCCATTTTTTGGTTTGATGTTCCCATGTGTTTTATATTTTTATTTTTATTTTTTTTAAAGATTTTATTTATTTATTTGAGAGAGAGAGAATGAGAGACAGAGAGCATGAGAGGGAGGAGGGTCAGAGGGAGAAGCAGACTCCCTGCCGAGCAGGGAGCCCGATGTGGGACTCGATCCCAGGACTCCAGGATCATGACCTGAGCCGAAGGCAGCCGCTTAACCAACTGAGCCACCCAGGCGCCCTCCATGTGTTTTATATTTTTAAAATTGCAATTTTATTGTATAGTTTTGCCCATGAGCTTCTTTTAGTGGGAATTACATGCTGCAGGGGTCCCACATGTGCCCTGGATGGTCCTGGCAACCCTAATGGCCAGTTTTGTGGTTGCCTGTGTCAGGGCTTCACGTGATTGTAGGTTCTAAACCAGTTTTCACATTAGTTTCAAGGTTTGGGGTTTCTATTCCAAGTCAGTTGTGTGTAACCTCAGACCCTGTGTTCCTGTAGGACAGATTAGTTGACTGCTTCCACTCACTGTTGACAGCCAGTTCCTTGTCCTCATTGGCAGCCAAGGTGTTTTCTGATACAAAACTTTTCAGGCTTCTTGTCCCTTACATAAGCCTTGCCTTCTGTCAGTGTATGCTAAAATTCTGGTTCCTGTCAACACTTAAATTCCCCTACAACTCCTGTACACTGCTTTAAATTTCCTCTTTGGACCATCACCAGGAAATTTACCTGTGTTACTTCTTAATCAGCCATGTTTAAAATAAATGCTGTTCCTGGTTTAAGTAGGTTTTCTCTGTGTTTGGAAGAGGAAGGGATAGGTTTTCACTTGTTGGCCATCTTAACCAGAAGTTGTTTTAGGGTTGCTAATATTCAGGATGTGATACATGATGCATTCCCTTATACGTCTCTGATGCTTTACCATTTTCAAGGCACATGTATTTAGTAAACATTCCAATGCCATTGTGAAGTAGACAGGACAGGCATCAGTTGCCTGATTTTTGTTACGAGAATTTGTCACTCAAAATAGAAATCTTAGCAGAAACAAATTTTATTACACATCTACCATGTACTTAGCATAGTCTTGGATGATGGGGGCTGAAAATCAATTACAGTAACTTCAACTGGATGGACAGTAAACAAACATTAAATTTCAAACAATATGCGTAGTTGCCTAATATGTGATCTTCATAGATATCTAATAAGCCTTTTTAATAATTAAATGTTACAAGGCAGGGAATTATTAAAAAATACACAGCATTGACAGTAAATGCTGTAGGAGGTGGGGGAAAGGCCATTTCAGTGTGGACTGGCACAATAGAGGTGGGTTTTGAGACAAGGCTTTTGAAGAGGATAGGATTTGAGTAGGCAGGATATGATACATAGACTATTCTGGAATAGAGCATCTGCACATAAAGTTGTAAAACACTGGGGGCTAGATTGTTAGGTTTAAAGGACAAATTAAGGATTGGGTGTTATTCTTCTAGAAAACAGGAAATCATGGATAATTTATAAGAGAGAGTAACATAACAGAAACTTAAAGATGTTACCATTCTTCAGAAAAGCAGCAGTGAAGGCAGTGTGGGGGAGGGGACCAGGAAACTGATGGCAGGGGCTGTTGCCTGAGTGAAGAGAAAAGGATGCGAACTCAAGGGTAACTCTAGGATAACATCAGAGAGGATAAGAATATTTGGTGTTATAAAGTTTGAAATGCAAAAGAGGCATTTGTGCAATTTACATATTTTGCTTTTAAATACTATTTAGGTGAACCAGCCATGTCTTAGAAAAGTGGAATAGAATTGCCAAACCATCTGAGAGACAGACAAGAAGCTCCTTCTTCCTCTGGCACTAACACTCTGCAGCATTCTCTCATGCTCTGCTGTGGGAGTGGAGATGTAGACCTGGGCTTGGGGTTTGGTTTGCTTTTTCCTATGGAAATGAGGCCATGTGCTGGAGTTTGGGGCCAGGCCATCCCACACTGGAGTATTTAACTCAGGGTATTTAGGTATATCACTATAACATTGTTGCCATCAGAAAAGTACATGTTAGTTCTACAGTAGATACAGGAACAAATTTCCTGGCAGCAAAGTACCAGAGGTGGCAGAAGGACCAGAAGGGTTTAGGTAGTGTTGGCTTTTGGCACTTTTAGTGTGGGTCGTTTTTTATTCCCATAAAAGAAGCCTCTTCCCTTGGTCAGTCACTTCCCAGGAATACTGGTAGTTGCTCCAGGAACAGACCTCCTTCACCCCTTATGTCTGAGACAGGACACTTTGGACACATACATTTGGGCAAATCCCAAGTTATATGGTGGTGTGTAATTACCTACATAAAAAAATCACCACTGAGGTTCTGATAATTTATTAAGTATGAATACCCCATTTCTTTCTGGATTTGAACAATTAAATCCAACTGAGAGAGAACAGTACTTGCTTTTATATACATTTACCTCTCCCTAATATTATCCAGTCATGTACTTAAATTTCACACAAAAATGTATGTATATATTTTCAAATGGCTGTTCTGATTTAAATTACAAAATATACATATGTACACATTTTACTATAAAGGTAGTGAGGGTGCTCATCAACTTCTGGGCTGTCCATCTGGAGTCAGCTCGTACCTGTAAGACAGTTGGGTTTGGACTTGTGTTAGTATCGAGAGTGTGTTGTGGTGGCAGCATCAGGCCAAGCAGCCTCCTCTAGCCAGCCTAGGCCCCTGGGGGACAGGGAGAACCCATCCCTTTGTAAGTCGACCAGCCAGGATTAAGGCTAGAGCTTACAGAGGTCTGTTAGGTAAGTGAGAACTGCAGGCAGAAAAGCCCTAAGTATAGGTTATAATGTGTCTCCTTCCTTGATAAGCAAAGAAGTGGACATGTACTGAAAAAGGAAGAATTTTGGAGAAAGATTATGTGCAAGTGTCGGAGACAGTGTCTTGAGTACCAGATTAATGTGATAAAATGAAAGGGCTCACTTACCATTGTGAGAAGCCCTTAATCAGATCCTCTTTTGATAAGTCAATCAGTACCTAAACAAACACAAATAATCAGTTTCCTTCCAAAAACTGCATTAAATGGAAACATATTGGGACAAATGGAATTGATCGTAAAAAGGGCCTCCTTGGGTTTCAGTTTTGAGCAGGGACTCTTTTTCTTTTAGCTCTCAACATGGAACCTCTCCAGAAGGGCAATATAGACACTGACCTCAGTGTACTGGGAAAAGGTGAACTGCTCTTTGGAGTTAAACCTCAGAATTTATAAATGTTACTGAAAGAGAGAACAACTCGCCTTTACTCATGAACTGATTCGTAATTTTAAGCAAGACACCATAGTTGCCTCAACTGTGTAAAAATGAAGATAATTTCACCTACATCACAGAAGCAGGATCTTAAAAAGAAGGTCTTTATTAAAATACAACTGCAAAGTATTGTACAAATGTCATTCTTTTTGTCTGTCCTTGGCATCTTCCTGAAGGTTATATTTTCTCTACTTCTACTTAAAGTAAAATCCCATCTCCACAAAAATCTTGACATAATGAGACCCAAGCTTCACACAGTGCTGTATTTATCAAAACAATACTTAATAGATGTTCAAATACTTGTGCAATAATGAGTTTGGATAGATTCTCCAGTTTGTTAAAATAGTATTTATATTAATTTACACATCTGTTTTACTTTCAACAATGTTAAAACACACACACCCAAAAACCTCCCAGTGAGGCTCTAACATCCTTGAAGCCACTGGTAACACCCAGATGATCCCATCAGAATTTCTGCAAGGTGTTCCACCAGTGAACTCCAGTTTAGATAAGTGCCAGGGAACAGAGTACCAAGAGTCCCTCTTGTACTTACTTTTCCTAGCTCCTTCCTTCTGTGTGAGCCAAGTGGCCTACTGTTTTTCACTGCGACATCTAGTGACCTCTTCTTTACTTCTTCCATGGGAACAAAAAATTCAAATCTTTAAGATGCAAAAAGTCAGAAAGTGAGATTTACTTTTTTTTTAGATTTACATATTTTAATCATTTTTGTTGAAAATCTGAAGTGTTTGATCCATTTTCCTACTTTTAAAACAGAAGCTATAGACTATTTAGGGGACCGTGTAGAACAGTTGGCTCATAGCAGATATTCAGTGCATCATTATTACAGGTAATCACAGTCCTATGCTAATCACAAGCCGTGGACGTATTAAGAGGCTGTTTGCCTGTGAAGTGCCTTGTACTACTGTGCTTTGGGGTTTCTTACTTTCTCTGAGCCTACCCTGGCTGCCTTTCTTTCAGCTGCCCCTTCTCACTCTCAACAGTGCTTGCTCATAGGACCACCTCCACCCCTACCTCCGTTGTCTTTTCTGACCAGCTAAGGACTAGGATGCTGAAGAGTCAGCTGCAGTGGAGTTTCATAGAAAATAGTGGCCCTTCCCCCTTCTGCCTGTGGAGTAAGGCAGAGGAATCTTAGTGTATAAGCTTTGTCATATACTCACAAGAGGCCACTGGAATCCTTACTTCTAGGTATGTTTTTGTTTTTGAGGTAAGGGAACATTAGTTTCAGGTGTTTAACAATGATTTGATATTTGTATATATTGCAAAATGATCATCGTAAGTCAACATCCATCACTATACATAGTTATAAAAACTTTTTCTTGTGATGAGAGCTTTCAAGATCCATTCTCTTGGATCTAGCTACTTTCAAATATGTAATACAGTATTATTAAATATGGTCACCATGCTGAACATTATATCCCCATTATTCATTTTATAAGTGGAAATTTTTTCCATTTGACCCCCTTTACCTATCTCTACCCTCCCCACACACACACATAACACCAGCCACCAATCTGTTCTTTATATCCACGGGCTTGGCATCTTTTGTTTTTTTGCTATCCTTTATGGGCTTTTTGTTTCCTTTAGATTTCCACATATTAGCATAATACCCTAAAGGTCCATCCATGTTTTTGCAAACGGCAAGATTTTTTTTTTACGGCCAAATAATATTCCACTGTGTATATGCCACATTTTCTTTATCCATTCATCCATCAGTGGACACTTAGGTAGCTTCCATGCCTTTTCTATTATTGTAAATAATGTTGCAGCAAGCATGGGAGTATGTATGTGTTTTTGAATTACTTTCATTTTCTTTGGATAAATATCCAGAAGTGGAATTGCTGGATCATATGTTCTATGTTTAGTTTTTTGACGAAACTCTGTACTGTTTTCCACAGTGCCTGCACCACCTTCCCCCCATCAGTGCACCAGGGTTCCCTTTCTCCACATCTTTACCAACACTTCATAATAGTCATTCTAATAGGTATGAGGTGATGTCTCATTGTGGTTGTGATTTGCATTTCTCTGATGATTAGTGATATTGAGCACCTTTTCATGTGTCTGTTGGCCATCCGTATGTCTTTGGAAAAATTTCTGTTCAGGTTCTCTATCTTTAAACCAGACTTTTTTTTTGCTTTTAAATTGTATAAGTTCTTTGGATATTTTGAGTATTAACCCCTTATCAGATAAATGGTTTGCATATATTTTCTTCCATTCAGTGGGTTCCCTCTTCATTTTGTTGACAGTTTTCTTTGCTGTGTAGAAACTTTTTAGTTTGAGCTAGTTGCATTTATTTTTGCTTTTGTTGCCTTTGCTTTTGGTGTCAAGTTAAAAAAATCATCAAGTTCAATGTCGAGGAGCTTATTGCCTATATTTTCTTCTAGGGGTTTTATGGTTTCAGGTCTTACATTCAAGTCTTTAATCCATATTGAGTTTATTTTTGGGTATGATGTAAGATTGTGGTCCAGTTTTATTCCTTTAAATGTGGCTGTTCAGTTTTTCCAGCACCATTTATTGAAGAATCAGTCCTTTCCCATAAGTTGTCATATTGACTACTGTCATAAATTCATTGCCCATATATGTGCAGGTTTATTTCTGAGCTATTTTGTTCCATTGAGTTCCACTGATCTTTGTGTCTGTCTGTATGCGAAAACCATACTGCTTTGATTACTATAGCTTTTTAACAGAGTTTGATATCAAGTAGTGTAATGCCTCCAGCTTTGTTCTCAAGATTGCTTTGGGTTTTTTGTTGTTCCATACAAATTTTAGGATTTGTTCTAGTTCTGTGAAAAATGCCATTGGAATTTTGAAAGAGTTGCATTAAATCTGTAGATTGCTTTGGGTAGTATGGACATTTTAACAACATTAATTCTTCCATTCTATGAGCAGTAACTATCTTTCCATTACTATTTGTGTTGTCTTTGATTTTTTTCATTAATGTCTTACAGCTTTCAATGTATTGATCTTTCATCTCCTTGGTTAAATTTATTCCTAGGTATTTTATTCTTTTTGATGCAACTATAAATGGTATTGTTTTCTAATTTCTCTGATAATTCATTGTTAGTGTATAGAATGCAACAGATTTTTGTATATGATTTTGTATCTTGCAGCTTTACTGAATTTGTTGATTAGTTCTAATGGTTTTTTGGTGGAATCTTTAGGGTTTTCTATAATGTCATGTCATCTGTGAACAGTGACACTTTTACTTCTTCCTTTTCAATCTGGATGCCTTTTGTTTTTCTTGCTTAATTGCTCTGACTAGGACTTCCAAAACTAAAAAGGTGGCAAGAGTAGGCATCCTTGTCTTGTTTTTTATCTTAGAGGAAAAGCTTTCAGGTTTTCACCTCTCAGTATGATGTTAGTTGTGGGCTTGTCTCCTGTGGCCTTTATTACATTGACGTACATTCCCTCTATACCCACTTTGTTGACAGTTTTATCATAAATGGATACTAAATTTTGTCAAATGTTTATTTGCATCCATTGAGATGAACATACGATTTTTGCTAATTTGATGTTTCATATTGATTTGCAGATGGATACTGAATAATCCTTGCATTCTGGGATCCCCACTTGATCATGATGTATGATCCTTTTAATATATTACTGAATTCAGCTCTCTAATATTTTGCTGAAGATTTTTGCATCTATGTTCATAGAGGGCCTGTAATTTGTTCTTGTGTCCTTGTTTGGTTTTGGTATTAGGGTGTAATGCTGGCCTTGTAAAATGAGTTTGGAAGTGTTCCCTCTTCTTCTGTTTTTTGTTTGTTTGTTTGAAGAGTTTGAAAAGGATGGGTATTCTTTGAGTGTTTGGTAGAATTCACCAGTGAAGCCATCTGGTCCTGGACTTTGTTGGGAGATTTTTTTTTTAATTTAATTTTATTATGTTAATCACCATACATCATTAGTTTTTGATGTAGTGTTCCATGATTCATTGTTTGCGTGTAACACCCAGTGCTCCATGCAGAACATGCCCTCCTTAATACCCATCATCAGGCTAACCCATGCCCCCCATGTTGGGAGATTTTTGATTACTGATTCAGTCTCCTTATTAGTAGTTGTTCTGTTCAGATTTTCTATTCATTATTCAGTCTTGATTGTATGTTTCTAGGAATTTACCCATTTCTTCTAGCTTGTCAAATTTGTTAGCATATAATTTTGTTCATAGTGGTCTCATGATCCTTTGTACTTCTTTGGTATTAGTTATAATGTCTCCTCTTTCCTTTCTGAATCTGTGTTTTTTCTTGATGAGTCTAGCCTAAGGCTTGTCATTTTTATCTTTTCAAAGAACCAACTTTTAGTTTCATTGATCTTTTTTATTGTCTTAGTCTCTATTTCTATAATTTATTTCTGCTCTGATCTTTATTTCCTTTCGTCTGCTAACTTTGGACTTTCTTCATTCTTTTTATAGTTCCTTGAGGTATAAACTGAGATTGAGATTTTTATTGTTTACTGATGTAGGCATTTATTACTGTGAACTTTCCACTTAGAACTGCTTTTGCTGCATTCCACGAATTTGGCAAGTTGTATTTTCCATCTGTCTGAAGATATTTTTGATTTCTTCTTTCTTTGACCGGTTGGTTGTTCAGTAGCATGGTGTTTAATCTTTACATACTTGTGAATTTTCTGGTTTATTTCTTGTACTTGATTTCTAGTTTCATACCATGTGGTCAGAGAAGATGCATGATATAATTTCAATTTTCTTAAATTTATTAAGACCTGTTTTGTGACCTACATATGATCTATCTTGGAGACTGTCCCATGTACACTTGAAAAGAATTTATATTGTGTATATTCTGCTTTTGGATGAAATGTTCTGTATCTATCTGTTAAATCCCCATGGTATAACGTCATTTAAGGCTGGTATTTCCTTAGTGATTGTCTGGATGATCTACTATTGATATAAGTGGGGTATTAAAGTCCTCTACTAGTATTGTATTGCTATTTCTTCCTTTAGGTCTATTAATATTTCATTTATATATTTAGCTGTTCCTATATTGGGTGCATAAATATTTGTAAATGTAATATCCTCTTAGTGGATTGACTTCTTTATCGTTACGTAATGCTGTTTTCAAGTCTATTTTGTCTGATAGAAGTATAGCTACCCCAGTTTTCTTTTAGTTTCCATTTGCTTGGAATATCTTTTTCTATCCCTTTACTATCAGTTTGTGTATGAAATGAATCTCTTAAAAACTGCACATAGATGGGTCTTGTTTTTTTTATCCTTTCAGCCACTCTGTATCTTTAGATTGGAGAGTTTAATTTATATTAATAGTAGTCAATGCCATTTTGCTGTTTTCTGTTTTGTAGACCCTCTCTATTCCTTTCTTCTTTTGCTCTCTTCCATTGTGGTTTTATGACTTTCTTTAGTGGTATGCTTAGATTACTTTCTTTTTAAGTTAAGTTTTGTGTACCTACTATAGGTTACTGCTTTGTGGTTACACTGAGGCTTACACAGAACAGTCTTTAAGCTGATAATATCTTAAGTTTGAAAGCATTCTAAAGCTTTCACCCAGCCCCACCACATTTTATATCTTTTTATATCCCTTAAAACTAGTTACTGTGGTGATAGTTATTTTTAGTACTTTTGTAACCTTCATACTGGCATTATGCATGATTAATCCACTACCTTTACTATATATTTACCTTTACCAGTGAGATTGATACCTTTATATGTGTTGTTACTAATTAGCACCCTTTCTTTTCAGCTTACAAAGTCCCTTTAACATTTCTTTTAAGGCCAGTCCAGTGGTAATAACTTAATTCTTTATGACAACTTTTGCCAGATAGAGTATTCTTGGAAGTTTTTTCTTTCAGCACTTTGACTATATTGTGCCAATCCCTTCTGGCCTGCAAAGTTTCTGCTGAAAAATCTGCTGATTGTCCAAAGGGGTTCCCTCAATATGTAACAAGCTTTTCTCTTGCTGTTTTTAAGATTCTCCCCTTACCTTTAACTTTTGACACTTTAATTATAATGTGTCTTAATATGGGTCATGTACTCACAAGAGGTCTCCAGGCTCCTTACTTCTAGGTTTATCGTGAGGGTGGAGGTTGCCAAGTCTGCCCTCCAGATAACCTGGTCATATCTTACTGTTACAATTTTGAGAGAGAGAATTACTAACAAACAGATCAGGTTTGTCACAAAAGCCAAATGTCAAACCTCTCCCTCCTGTGTTCCCACATAGCAATTGTGAAATCCTTTTATTTGAGGGCAAAGTCTTTTACTTGTGTGGCTCTAGAATATAGGATGGTGCCTGGCATAAAGTGTTCAATAAATAATGAATAGATTCTCTTTCCCACACCCTTTCTTGATATCAGTGAACTCCAAGTGAAGCTCTTAAAGGAAAGTATTAGTTCTTAGACAAGGCCCAAAGAGGACTCAATATAACTCTTATTTAAAATGAGTAACTACTGACCAAGATAAGAGGAAATCAAAATTATCAGGTATATTATCTTCCCAGGCTGGTTAGAAATGGCTTTTGTTAGGATTCTGAAGCAGAAGGAAGCAATAATGAAATTTTGACTTCTTGACTTCCAGTTGACCTCAAGGTACAGAATATTTCACGCAAGACTTGCTATACGAGACCCATCAAAAGCAAGAAATGTGATTAGTATCTGTCAGTTGTGTACCCAAGCACATGGGTGGACAAGTCAGGGGAGGACATCTGTTTCACTTGCCACTTATGCTTTGTTGCAGAAGGGAAGACAGGCCACAGAGCTTGGAGCTTCAGAAGAAATTTTAGGTATCTGGATTCAAGATATGTTTGTTTTTAACTGCTACTTTAAAACAGTCAAAGAAAACATATTTGGTCAGATTTAAATCCTTTTAGTGCTAAAGAGGCTTCATTTAAAGAGAAAAAGTAGGGAGCAGTTCATAATCAGAAACATTTTAGCCTCTATGAGCAAGAAAAGTTGGTAGCCGTTTTGCTAAACTGCCCTGGCAGTCCTTTTCTCCCACTACTGTATAGAAATTTCATGAAGGCATAGACTGTGTTATCCCGAGGCCCACAGACCTAGCCCTTCCCAGCATCAGGCAGGCTTGCCAGGCACACAACAGGTACTCAGCAAATACTTGAATGATAGGACACTCTAAGCAGGGCAGTTTGGTTCACTTACGTCTCATCAAACAGGGGTTCCAGGGTCTTCCGTTTTACTGAGGTCTTCTTACGACTTGCCCACCTCCTCTCCGGTAACAAGTAGACACGGACATAGGGATCAGCCCCACTGCTGGTACAGGGTGTCAGGTTTCTGATTTGGTTTCAAAGACATTAAAGAAAAAAGTTTTGAAACACTGAAAGGACTCTTGGAGAAGGCTGTACTAGCCATTCAGCTTGAGATGGCTTGTGGATAAAAATGCCCTGTTGTCTAGATGACCCAAAAGCAAAAGTCTGCAGAATTTGGAGCATAAAACATAAGATGCAGGATTTTGAAAACACGTGTTTTTTAAAGCCCGGAGTAGAGCAAGTACTTCCCATCTAAAGGAAATTGGAGATTCGCACTTGAGAAAAGGTACTGGCTCCAAGTCCGCTCAAAGTTTTTGCAGTGGTTATATTTAAACGAAGCCCTTGGCTCTGGAGCCCGCCCACTGGCTTCACTGAGGACCTTGTCATTCACCGCATGCCACCTTCACACCTCACTCCTTCCTAGTGTATTAGGATGCCCACCCCTACGTTACTTCAAGCACCTCCACTCTCTCGTTCCCCCGGCCCCAGCCCCCCCGTTACCTGCAGCCATTGATGAGCACACTGAGGCAGCGCCGCAGACACACGTAACGCACGGTGAGCTGCACCTCACCCAGCCTCCGCCGCCTGAGCTCCCCGCCTCTGTGAGGAAAGGGCTCGTCACTCCCCTTGCCATTACGGGTGTTGGCCTCTCCCCCAGCCCCTAAGACAGAAGCACGCCCTGCTTTAGGCACATAGAGCCATGTGCGTTAGTAATTCTCATTGAGGTGCCTTTCAGTCAGAAGTCCGTTCCATCCATTCACATGTAATCATCCCACTTCACAGTAGGAAGAACATGAACCCTGGAGTGGGATCTGCCTTTATACCATGATTTCCTGTGGGACCTTCGGTGAGTTATTCGACCTTTATGATATTAACTTCTATCTCCTAGGGTAATTGTGAAGATGGAATTAAATAACATGCTAAGCTCATAGTCAATAAATGGCAGCCATTGATGATCTGTTTCCACATTCTAAGCTTTCCATATCATCCCAGTACACTTGAGAATTCAGGAAATATTTCTGTCGTAAGGAACCTTAACAAACAAAGCCCAGCACCTGGTTACCGCGGGAATGCACTTGCTCTCTTTCTCTCCCTTGCCCTGTGTTTCTAGCATATACCATGCTGCCTCTCATGAAGCCACTTTGTAAAAGACCAGAACTTGCAGAGAAAAGTGAGTCTGTATATATACTTTTCCATCCAGGAATGTATTTTTCACACAGGTCATTGTAGACAAGATTAAGCAGAGAGGTGCATACTCAGGGTTGAGGCTGATATCTGTCAGGTCAAAGCAGGAGGTGGCCAGGGAGTTGAGCGAGGACATGCTGGGAGCCAGCCTCTTGGGCGGCCATGCGAGTGGGGAGGCAGGGCATTTCATGGGTCTGGGTGACTTGATGGGCCCTGGAGAGTGGGGGCCTGGGACAGTCAGGAAGATGGTGGCTGAACTCCTCTTCTTCCCCAAGGGCTCACAGAACCCTTTGGCACTGTCCTTGCCTTTGGGCTCTGGGCCTGTCTCTTGGGGCGTGGGCTCGGTGGCAACAATAGTGGCCCTGGTGGTTGTCATGGTGCTCTTGGAGATTTCTTTGGTATCAGAAGCAGGATCTGGGGGGCATGGCAAATTTGCAGGGCACTCTCCCTGGGATGGGGCTTTGGGATCCTGGTTGGTGTCCACCTTCTTAACGAACAGAGGACCTTTCTTTAGGGCTTCAGGTCCTGTGTATGGGCTCCCCATCTCTCGTTCTTCCACGCGCAGGAACTGTAAGCAGATTGACAGGATTATGGGCTGGGCCTCCCACATCCACTTTCTCCTCCTCTGCTCTCATCTTAACCTCTGGGAAATGGTTCCTTTCTGACTGCCCAACCAAATGGATTTCTCCCCACCCCACCCCCATATCTTCCTTAACCTCTCTCTGCCCCTGGGTCCCTGTAACCAATTATTCTCTTTTTCCCTTACTACTGCCTCAATAGTGAGTCTTCATGAGGACTCAGTCCTGGCCCCCACTCACACTGGCTGGTGGAGACCTGGATCATTCTTAAAGCATGTACTGTCCCTCTATGCAAAGGACTCCCAGAATCTACACCTCTACCTTAACCTTCACATATATCACACACTGCTTCTGGATAGGGCCCTCTCCAGCTGTCACCCTATTCACCATTGCTTTCTCTAAAATGTGTTTCCTGTCCACACACACCTCTGTGCTCCTATAACCAAAGTTTCAAACCTCAGCCATTGTGTTTCTCCTTCCCCCTGTCATCAAGACCATTTCTAGGGACTTCCATTTCTAGCACTATAGTGATCAAATATTCTGAAAAGCCTCATTAAGAACGACTAATAAAATGAAACAAACATCCTTTTTAAATGCATAGCCAAAGTTACAAGAAAGTAAGGAAAACCCCTAGGGTTACTGAAAAATAAAGGCTAAGCTTTCCTAGGGTCATTTATCAACCTTGAAAAATCCAAGGGGTAATTAGGAGAAGAGGCCTCAGGTCAATGTGAGGCTGAGAGTTGAAGTCAGAACCATGAAGGTGGCGTCTCTTTAGGGAAAAAAAGTAGTCTAGGATAAACATTCCACGCCCCCCCTCCCCCCCAAGGAAAGACTGCTAAGAAATATATCCATCTCTGCCTGTACTCTGCTGGGGGAACTGAATATTTTCTGAGAATATGGCACCTGACAGGACTGTCTTATATGAATTTTGGTTCATATTTATACCTGTGGAATCTTGAAACCTAAAATTGAAAAATTAACCTAAGAATGGACCCTAGTTTGTAATGCCCCCAAAGTGCATGGTTATAGCAAAACAGAACCTCCTTGGAAGCAAGCAACCTCAATCTAGGTCACAAAAGAACACTCAACATATGTTTGCAGCCCAAGTCACCAAACGTAGAAATGAGTCACCCTGAAAAAGCATCAACAGATACAAGTATCAAAATCTAACTCTCAAGATCTTCAGATAATAGAATTCATAGACACACATTATAGCATAGGTATTTTCAGATGATTAAAGATGGAATTAGAAACAGACACAGTAGATTTGGAAAAGATAGAAATAAAAAACAGCCTTTGAAATAAAAACCATGAATATGTAAAGAAAAGAATTAGTGGTCTAGAAGACAGATCTGGGGAAATCAGAATGTAGCACCAAGAGATAAAGAAATAGAAAATATGAAAGTGAGGTCAGGTGGAGACAGAGGAGATGGGGAGAAGGTCCAGTGTAGGAGTTCTAGAATGAAGGATTAGAATGGGAGAGGCAGTATCTGAAGCTGACAATATTCCAAAGTTGATGAAAACTATGGATTTCCTAGCTTCTCAGCACAGAGCAGGTACTTAGTGCTGGGATAGTCCGCCTTGTTCCATGGCCAGAGCTCCACCCCTCACATACCCTGGGGAACAGGAGGAGAGATTTACCCGAAGCACCAGCCTCATGGAGATGAGGCTGTCCAGGCCTGAGTGGTCCAGCTGAAAGCGCTGCTCAAGGGTGAGGTCTGTATAGGGTAGAATCTGGCACAGGGGGAACTCCAGCACTCCCAGAGCATACTCTTGGTCATCGTCTAGCACCTGGGCAGGGGGCCAGTCACAAAACAGGAGAACCAAGCCCCACACCCCGCCACCACCTCTCTCTGGGCCCCATTCAAGTCTAAGTTCACTTCAGTAAGCATGTACTGTGCTTCTATTGGCCTCTGGTCCTGTTCTGAGAACCCAGGACTAGGACCAGATCTGTCCCCCGTTTGCAGTCAGGGTAGACGCAGTTAGGAGCTCTATGAGGCAAGTGTGTCAGATGCTCAGGGTCGCAGGGGCTTTAGGGACTGATGGGCTGAGGGCCTTAAAAGATCCCAGTTCTGCCATTTGTTGTTTAAGCTTTCATGACTAAGTCACTGTTTGTGCCTCTATTTGCTTCTGTGTAAAATAAAGAAGCTATCTCTTTTCCACAGATCTTTTGTGAAGATTAAATTATTTTTTTAAAGAAGTACATCATCATCAAGGTCCTGGGATGATCCCAACACAGGCCACTCTGGGTGCTGGGTAACAACATGAAAGAGTCTTGCAGGGAGAGCCAAGGGACTTGAGGGCTTGTCCTTCCACAGCCTCTTACCCACTGCCCTTGGGCACCAGCCTCATGAAGATGTGGGGCCTCTGTATCCTCTCCCACACAAAAGGGGCTGACTTTACTGCTGGGAGAACCTGCTCAAGGTGAATTATCAAGCTCCCCACCCCTCCTGGCTTAGACACTTCTTAGCTTTGTTCCAGGAGCCCAACTTCAAACCTTCAGGTGCAGCTCCTCAGCTGCCACGTTGGACACAAAGAAGGAGAACGCCTGGCTCCACACTGGGTCCTTGCTGTGGGGACAAGTCTGGGGACAGAAGAGAGAAAGATCATTGAAGGGTCAGGATGGGCAGCGCAGGATACTGGCACCCTCTGCTTTCAGCGGGCCACCCACTATCACTGGGAGCCTTCTCCGCCTCCGCCCGGGGATCAGACCCCACACACTACAGCTTAGGGGAGGCATTAGAGCAGGGCAGCCAGACCCAAAGGCCAGAAGGGAGCTTTCCCACGAAGTTGTACAGGGGCTGAAAAGCATACCAGCAGCACTAGCGCTCACTTCCCGGGGAGGGGACCAACAGGATTTCTGCTGCTTTCTAGCTCGTGCTCTTGGGCAGGTCACTCATCTCTGACCCTCAGATTCATTTTTTTTTTTTTTTAAGATGTTTTTATTTGACGGAGAGAGACACAGCAAGAGAGGGAACACAAGCAGGGGGAGAGAGAGAGGGAGAAGCAGGCTTCCCGTGGAGCAGGGAGCCCGATGCGGGGCTCGATCCCAGGACCCTGGGATCACGACCTGAGCCGAAGGCAGACACCTAACGACTGAGCCACCCAGGCGCCCCTGACCCTCAGATTCTTAAACCATAGAACTATTTTGTGAGGTTGTTCTGAAGACAAACTGTCTAGAATGTAGCCTGGCACCTACTAAGCATTCAATTCTCTAATTCCCTTCCCTTTTCTTCTCTCCTTAAAAAGGTGTGGCGCCCCCTTTCCTTGTCCCATGGCTACATACCACGCTCTTACCTTGCTCGTATGTGTCTTCTTGCCCACAGATAGCTTGACATAGGAAGAAGGATCTCTGCTGAGTTTATTCTGTGAAGGGCAAATCCACAACAATGAAAGTGGCACCACTGGCTTGAGACCACCCCCCACCCCACCTTCCCTCCCAACTCCCAGAGCATCAGTGGGATCTGGGACCAACCGATTGCTTCCCTTCGAGAGAAGGCTACTGTGGTGCTCCCAGGGCCACTGGGCTGCCAAAACTGTGCAAGCACCAGGATAGGGCTAACCCCAGGAGAGGTTCCAAGTTAATGACAAGAGGCCGGGAGCTGGGCCTGGTTCGGCACAGGCTCTTGTTCCCTGGGGCTATGGAAATGGTCAAGTTCTGGCTCTTTGACTTATGACCCAGGTACTTAACCTTCTGGGTGCTACTTGTAAGATGGCAACAAAAACAGACACACTCATCATGGGACTCAGGCATAATGAACATGGGGGACGAGTTGTAAAGCCCAGTGCCTGGCACACAGCAGACTTAATGAACGGCACTCTTGTCATCCGTAGGCTGTGGGTGCACAGATGATCACCCAGGGGACAGGGCTGTGGTCACTCTGGGGAAAAGGAGCAGCGACTTGCTTTCACTTACCTTGGTGAACCTGGAGAGTTTTTTGGCTCGATATTCACCATTCAGGTAGTCAAAAGGGTTTCTCTACAGCACAAGGACAGGATAAATGAATGACACACGGACATTTGCAAGTGACGGGCACAAGGCAGGGTGTGACACTGGTCATGTCACCACTCACCGGCAGGTTGCAGGCACTCTCCAAGAAGACCACGAGGATGGCAGTTGAGAGGCCACCTTGGTCCTACAAACAGACACAGACCCTCACTAGGTGCTGCAGCATCAGGAGACACAGACTGGTTTTGGAAAGGAAGCCAGCCAGCCCTTGCACTCCAGACAAGCCCTAAGATTCCCCACAACCTAGCTTTTGATTGAGACTGAGTCTACAACTGCAGCAGGACAGATTCAAGTCAGACACGGGGCGGGGGGGGGACTTCCCCATGAACTGGGCTGACCGGCACTAACAGCTTTTGAGGACCCCATCTTCCTGAGATGCTCAGAGGCTGTCTGCTGAGAGGTCATGAGCTGCCCTGGGTGGAGATGAGGCTGAGGGACATGTTCTGCAGAAGGTGGGGCTGGCTGGACAATTCTGGGAGTGGGATCTGGGGGCTTCATCCCGCCCCCTTCCACACAGCTCTCACACGGACCAGCCCTGCCACAAGTCCCACCCCCGCCCCACCACACCCACACACCTTTCCTTTAGGGAGCACTGACACCCCACACTCACCTCGATCAGAGCTTCTGGGTCGGCGATCAGTGAAAGCCACTCCAGCCGCAGGTGCAGCCGCCCGCTGGTTGTGTCGTTCAGGACAAACCACTGCAGGAGGAGGGTGAGGAGGGAGAGGAGAGCTCAGGCAAAGGGCCAGTGAGGTGCTGCTGACCCTCTTCAAGTAGTTCCGTTCTGGCACCTGGGGGGGGGGGGGCCTTCGTAGAGGCTTTAGGGAAAAGGTGACCCAGCCCAGATGGGGTGGGCTCTGGGCTTGAGGGACCAGGAGAGGTGGTCATAGAAGTGCTTCTGTCCTTCTACGGACAGATGGCAACAAGGATGTCCACAGGGAGGGGGTGACAGGCACCAACTCTACCTCATCCACCACTCTGTTCGTCATGACATCCCCGAGGCAGATCTGTAGGCTGGAATACAGAGGGAGTCAGCTCCGCTCCAAGGAGGCAAGAAGCCGCAGATGGGAGTGCGGCCCTCAAGGCAGGGGAGCTTATTCAGCCCAAGGAAGCCATGGTAGACCACTCGCAGCTCAAACAAACGAAGGACTGTCTGACCATCAGGGCTGCTGCCTGGGCAGGCAGGTGGCTCCGATCCCCAGAGGAGAATGAGCAGACACTGGACACACTGGCTCTGGATTTCTCCGTGATGGTGCTACTGGTGTTTTGAATGGCATGATTCTTCATTGTGCAAAACTGCCCATGCATTGCAGGAATTTAGCTTCCCTGTCCTGTGCCCTCTAAATGCCAGCGGCACCACCTCCCACAGTCATTGTAACAACCCCAGATGCCCTCCGAGGGTAAGTGTAGTTGGCATGCATGTGTTGGCATGTTCACAGCGTGCCTCCACCTACCCGACCCAGGCCCAAACGGGAGCTCCCGACAGCCAGCGGGGAGACTGTGTAGCCATTAGAAATGTGCTTGAGCTCAGAACACACTCAAAATCAGTCACAACACGAACTACAAGCCACACTTCTAACTTGCAACAATACAAAAACTGCAGCTTTTTCCATTAAGATAAAAAGAAAACATCTGGTGGTGAGCTGTTTCTTAGGCTGTCAGATCATGCCCCTCCCACTTTGCTTTGTTTCTGCTTTTACAATTACATGTTCATGGAAACAAGCTAAACAATACAGCAGTGTGAAAATTTGGGTAAAACTCTTTTCTGCCTCCTCATCCCAACCCCCTGAGATGAGCAGTGCGAACAGCCTGCTGTGTAGCTTCCATTCCCTTCTCTGTGCTCACACACACACTCGAGGGTCCTCCCTGGAGAAATGAATCAGACTGCACAAGCCACTTCCAGCTGCTTTCTCCCCCATACTGGCGTCCTCCATGTCAATGCACATAGATCCTACTACTCATCATTTTTAAAAGCTGCAGAATATTCTGTAGTTTGGCAATGGCAAATTTATTCAGATATTCAGCCAGTATCCTCTGAGGCTGGACTATTGATGTTTCGCCACCACAGTTCTGCTCATTGCGGAGCATTTCAGGTATAATGCTTTTACTTTACAGGAGATTCCTGGAAGTGGGGCTAACGGGCCAAAAGACATGTAAATTTGAAATTTCTATAGCCAGCCCCAGCATAGCCATTTCAGTCCTCCCACAGCCCTGAGTTTGGGTTCTGCCCCAGAGCAAGTGGCCAGGGCTCCTTGGCACTGGGGACCTGCCCATCCATGCCAGCTTGCCCCTACGACTGCTCCAAATGGGGATTCTGGGTGCATCATCATCAGGAGTGCAGGAAGCAGAGCCACGGTACACAAACCTTGGGGTCCTCGGTATCCCCAAAGTCCAGCTCAGGGCTGGGCACTCAGGAGACTTCTAGGAAGGAGGTTAGCGGCAGGAACGTAGAACAACGGAGCCAGTTGCCTAACACAGTCACCGTGTCACCGTAACCAAGCCCAGGGGTGCAGGTCACTGAGTGGTGGAAGCAGGGCTGCTGTGTCCCAAGGCCCAGCCCAACGCCCTCGGGGCCCAGCTCAGCCCTCCTCCTCACCTGCCCAGGAAGTCGTCCCTGTTGGGATCCTCGTCATACAGGTCCACCTCCAGGTCCTGCCCAGGGACTTCATACACTACAAACTGGAAGGAGACACAGGTGACTTGGTCTGCAGGCCACAATGGCTGATGGAGCAGGGCTCGAGCATGACCCTAGGGGAGCCAAATTCCAGCTCTGCCACCTGCCAGTTCAGAGCCCTGGGGAGGTTCCTGCCTTCCGGTGCCTTTGGAGAACCCCACCTCTAAGAAGGGAGTGATGCCCTCTGGCAGGACGGGGAGGATTAGGGTGGGTGCTCAGGGGACGGTGGCTGCTGGGTGTTCTGCACGGGGCTCGCAGCTTCTGGAGCGCTAAACAGGCTGTGGGTACTCCTCTTCAAGTAGTAGCGATTGTGGGTGAATTTAAGGGAGAACTTTAAGCTCCTGGCGTCAGGCTCCGGCAGGGGAGATTGAGAGGATTTGGGCAGAACCGACTCTGAGGTTCTGTCTTATACTCTGGTTTGAAAAATTCCAACAAAGCTGACTGGTGGGGAAGGGAGGTGGGAATGCACCTATGAGCTGTCCCTCCAGCAGGGCCACATTAGCCCCGCTCTGGAAGCCTGGTGGATGTGGGAACTAGGCCCACGCCTTGGGCCCAGTGTTGCCCCATGGGTATGTGAGGCCCTCCCTTGTTTGGACCCAGCATGACCCAGCATGGAGCCTGGAGGGCATCAGAAGAAGCCAGGAGACCCTCACCTCAAATACCTCATTCCAGGTGGGGTTCAGGTTCTTGTAGATGGTCCTACTCCGGAAATGCTGTAGGCCAATGCTCACCTTGGCGTAGGGGTCTGACTTGCCTCGGACCCCTAGGAAGCTGTCCTTCTGAGCCAGCTGCTCCGCCTCCAGCAAGTGGACTCTGAGCACTCCCTGGAAAATGCCCCAGCCCAGGGCTCACAGCCGCTTCCTGGGCTGTGGCAGCCCTCCAGGCCCGCAGCGTCGGGGCCGAAGCCATCAGACATCACCCCAGGCCCACCCCACCTTCTCCATGTCTAGATGGGAGACAGAAGCCAGCTACGGCAGTGTCCCCGCCAAAGCCATACAGCAAGTGATGTCAGGGCCCAGGGCTCTGTCCGCTGCATCACGACACCCTGCCCACCTTGCGGGCCCTCCCAACCTTGCTGGCCTCCAACCTGCCATGGGACTGGCTTGTTCAACTGCAGCCATTTCCTCCAGTGCCAACAACCACCATCCGAGGAGGTTTTCTCCTGTGCTCCCCACCCTCTCTCTAACCTGCATGTAGAGCAAGTTCTAGTCATTTCTTTCTGACACCCAGGGGTACACACCCCTATGGGCACTGCCTGCTGTGGGCAGGGGGTCCCTGTGCTCATAAAGGCCCCGCACTGACTCCCCTCCCCCTCAAGCTTTGTTCTAAGGCAGAACAGAGCACAAGAATTAGGAAACCCACTTCATGGGGCCAGTAAGGGCTCCTGCCTGGAACTGTTTTTTAAAATACCAGTAGATACATGTACACTTATCACGATAAGCGGCTGAGGAATTGCTGAATTGCTGGATCACTTCACTATATACCTGCAACTAATCTAACACTGGATGTTAACCATACTGGAATTAAAGTGAAAAAAAAAAAAAAAAAACATCAGTAGATACACATTCATTTACCCTTTGACCCAGCAATCCCACTTCTAGCTCTAAGAGGATACTGGTAAAAATATAAAAAGACATGTACGAGGCTGTCACGACAGCACTGTCGGTAACTGTGGAAGACCGACACAACTCACTGGCGCTCAGAACTAGCTCAGTAACACACAGCCACTCACCCCACGGGGCATGGTGTGGCTGGAGGAGGAAGGGCTCTGTCTACGCTGTCACTGAGGGGCGCCCAGGACGTAGGGAATGATAAAAGCAAGGTGGAGAAAACTGTAGTTCACTGCCATCCATCAAAGAAGGGGAACGTGACCATAATTAGATACGCACACAACTGTACGTGCATCTGCTCATATTAGAAAATCAATAAGGAACAGTGGAAGGATAAACCATTACTTATAGGAGGAGGGTGGAGGTTAGGTGGAGAGAACAAGGGACAGAAGCCAGACTCCTTAAAACAGAATTTGTTTTTTTATATTGGATTTTGGAAGCTTGCAAATATTTTGCATGATGGTAAAAGGAAGTTACGGTCAAAATTAAGCCCTAAAAATAGAAAATGGAATGAAACAAATCAGTCTAAATATTCATGGCCAGTCGTCACAAACACACAGAACTATTCCAAGTGGGTTTAAATCGGAGCCACTTGCCAGTACGCCTTGGGGATATATCCCAAGGACAGACTGTTTTCAGTAATGGTGATGCAGGTGATGGTATTGAGCTGTTATTCTGAGACTGCCACACACAGTGTGGGATAAAGCCCACGCGTCACTGTGGGAAGGCTGTGAGGACGCGTGCGCTGCCTCCCTGGCCAGCCCGGGCCTCACCCGGGTGCGGCTGGAGCAGGCCGATGCCTCATACCTGGCGCTGACGGTGAAATGGGCACGTACCCCTCTCCTGAGCCCTGACTGCCCGTCCCGAAGGGCACCTTCTGTAGGGAGGCCGTGTGTCTGTGTTCAGAGGCCTCCCAAGCGGGGCCCAGGATAGAGGGGGCAGTGGGGCTGAGCACACAAGAAAGCCCCATGTCCCAGGCTGACCGAATGAATATTCTTCCCAGTTTATCCCAGGGATCCTTTCCACCCCCAAATGATGGAGTCCGGGGAGCTTCATGTCCCTGAAGGAAGGACAGGAGTCTCCTGGAGTTTCCTCGGGGCAGGGGTTACTACCCAAAGTCCCCAACCCAGGTGGCAGAGGGGGGCCAGGATCCAGGAAGGAATGCCACCTGGGCTCTGTCCCTCCTTAGATGGGTGGCTTTGGGCAAGCCAGTCAACCTTCCCAAGCCTCAGTCTTCACCCAGTAAAATGAGGATGCCACGCTCCCACCAGACAGAGACAATCATCATGTGAGAATGCCTTCCCTCCGCCAGCCTATGTGTCCCTCGATCCCGGGCCCAGTGCTCCGTGGCCAGTGTGGGTACTCACGCAGGGCAGAGGGAAGAGCAGGGTGGTCACATCCAGCCCCCTCTTCACAGGCACAGTCACACGGTTGGGCAGCACCAGGTGGGCGGCAATGAGGTCCTCCAGCAGGCTGTCTGACACCTCACTGGGGACAGTGGGCACGGCCAGCTGTAGAGGGGCGGCACTACGTTCCCCAGGTCACCTGCCCCCCCAGCCAGCCCCAGAACCGGAGCCAGCAGCAGAGCTTGGTGGGTGGGGTGGGCCCTGCGGGGGAGAGAACAGCCCTGACTCCAGCCTGCCTGGCCTGGGGGGATGTGGGGCATACATTTCGACAGCCCCCGGCCACCCTCTTCCCCATCTTTGTTCTCTGAGGCATCACAGTGGGGCAGCTAAGAGGGGTGACCTGGAGCCTGTGTGCCAATCTTGGCTCCGTGACCCATGAGCTGTGTGACCTTGGGTAAGTTGCTAACTTCTCTGGACCTGTTTCCTCATCTCTAGACTGGGGATATTAATACTTCCTCCTAGGGTTGTTACAAAGAGAGTTAAAACACACAAAGTGCAGAGAACAGCGCCTGGTGCACAGTAAGCGTAGCTA
The DNA here is from genome assembly GCF_002201575.2 of Neomonachus schauinslandi. NCBI lineage: Eukaryota > Metazoa > Chordata > Mammalia > Carnivora > Phocidae > Neomonachus > Neomonachus schauinslandi. The sequence goes on from NC_058403.1 coordinate 121,055,567, forward strand.
CGGGTTTCTTCCCGTGGCCCTTCTACTCCCGGACATCCCATCAAAATTCTCTACCGCCGGACCCCATCTCCCCAGGAAAGGGGCAGGGATAGTGCCGAGAGCAGGGCTAGCAGGCAGCAGTACCCAGTAAACATCTGCCAAACGGCACACTGTACAACTGGATTCTCTGACTCCAGGGGGCCAGGATCAGTGGGAACACCCCCGGTGAGGGGCCGGTGGTCCTTCCTGCAGGTTGGGGAGGTGCCTGAGCTCGGTAAGCCCCAGCTTGCCCTCGTGGGGACATGTGTCCACATGGGGTCGGAGCCCTCCTCTGCTCCTCTCGGGGGGCAGCAGCCCCCGCAGCCAGTCCCAGGAATGTGGAATCTCTCGGACCAGCTCCTCTTCACTGGCCTCTGCTGGGAGAGGGGCCCCCTGCGACCATGGCTGGGGGGGGGGCTTGTGGGCGTCTCACCACACACTTGGGTCGGGGAGGGGATGGGGTGCAGCTGAAGGGAGGCCATCGTGTGTGTCCACCCCACTGTGCCACCGCACACACCTAAGTGTCCTCCCAGGACCACAACACCGAAGGAGCAGGCTCCCCTTTCACGGAGGGAAAGCCCAGAGGGGTAAAGTAAATTGTCTGAAATCACACAGCGCTGAGCGACCGAGCCAGGACCCTGGTCTGGCCGGGTGTGGTTCCAGAGCCTGTGCTCTCAGTAGCCCCCACGGCCTCCCCCGCCCAGGACAGCTCATCTGGCCAGTGTGTGCCCAGGCATTTGGGGGGGTGTGTGTGTTCTGGGTGCAGCGCCTGCCCACAGAGGCCAAGCAACACTGTTAGCCTTCCGCTCCCTCTCCAGACACACCACCCCTCTTCCCGCCGGAGCAGGGACAGCTTGGTGCAAGCGCCACTCCTCCCGCGGGGCCCCGGGCAGGAGGGCACAGCCACCGTGCCGCGCCAGTCACGGGCTGCCCAGCACAGAGGGCCCCACTCCGGGGTCCGTCCGGCAGCTCCCGCGGCGCACTCACTTGATTCCTGGCGCATCCAACAGGTTGGTCAGGCCTGTCCAGTTGATCTGCAGATGCTGCAGGGGCAGAGGGAGGCTGTTAGACTGGAAGCAGCCAGAAGCCCAAGGCTGAGGTCCCTCTGCCAAGCCCCTGGCACCCACCAGCACGGAGAACGCAGCCGGCTGCAGGGGGCACCTCCACAGGGGTGCCAGGCAGGTGAGGGCACCTCTCAGCCCTACGCAGGCCTCGGCTTGGGACGTCCGGGGCTGCCAGGCCTGCCGCCTCCCTGCCAGGACCTGCCAGGAGTGGAGCAGTGCACAGGGCCACAGGCCGGCCTGGCGAAAGGTCTGAGAGACACACCCCTGTCCACCTCACACACTCCTGGACCCTCTGTGTGACCCGGGCAAGCCGCTCTTGCGAGCTGCTTCCTGCTCTCGGGGAGCGCAGAGTCGAGCACCTCAGGCTGCCTCAGACGGCGGGACACGAGGAGTGTGGAGTGCCCGGGTCTAGGCTGGTTTCGGCAGCTCCGTTCTCGGACTCACACTAGCACCTGGGGCCCAGCAGGCGAGTACTTACTCACAGGGAAACAGGGCCCGCGTCCCTCCTCGGGACCTACCGGCTTTTGGAGGAAGAACACGGTCACGGCTCCCACGAAGGGCTTGTCCACCAGGAGGGGCTCCAGGATGACCCGCAGCGTGCCCTGCAACTGGATGGGAACGGAGGGCGCAAACTGCACCTCAGCCTCCCTCCTCCCCGCACCTGCCGCACTCGGCCGAGGCCACTGCTGTCTCGCTTGTGCCCATGCCGCCCCCAAATGTCAGGGCCACCTGCTGTGGCAACAGGAACCACACGCGGGGGACAGAAACCTGCACAGGGCTGCCACCCCTCTGCTGGCTACCAGGGGCCATGCGCTAGCCACCACTGCTGTCCACTGGTGCGCTGGGCCTGAGGGGCCTGCAGCCTCGCCCCCATCTCGGGGCAGCCCAGCCAGCAGGGCCCCAGCGCCGGCACTCCTCCTCCGCCACGCTCTCTCCCCCTCCTTGATCCACCCCATTCCTAAGCACGGCTTCTGCATTACTCCATAAGCAGAACCTCGCCCTTCCCTGGGCAGCTCATGTCTCCCTGGGGGGACTTGAACAAACAGAGGCAGGTGTGGGGCCCCGGGGCCAAGCAGAAGGTTGGTAAAGCCCAGTCACTCCTTTCTGGGCCTGTGACATCGGGCCTGGAGCCCCTTGATCATTATCAGCCTGTGTGTGATGTCCTCACCTTTTCTGCAGCCCGCTCCGGTGAGAGCCGGCTTCCCCCTGCCCAGCCTCCCCACCCAGGCAGGAAGGGTTGGGGGGCAATGCCGCCAGGTTCCACGCACCTGAATCCCACTCACACCAGCCTGGATCTTCTGCAGCTCCACACTGATCTCACAGTCCCCAATGTAGCTGAAAGTGGGGAGGGAGAAGGAAGGCCGGGAGGAAGGGCAGGTCCACCTCTCAGAGAGACCAGGAAACTTGCCCAGGGCCACACAGCCCAGGCTCAGGCAGCCAGCCACCACGCCTGAGCCCTGCATCACCTGGCTTTGGCCTCCCCAAAGCCTCAGCCTCTCTCAGCTCTGCAGCAACACTGACCTAGGCCCAGCCCTGGGAGGCAGCCCCCAGGTCCCTGTACCCAGGTGCCCCATGCACATCCTCTGCCCACAAGGCCAGTGACTCTGGGCACCACTTTGCCCCATGACACCCCACAGATGTCAAGGAGGGGCTCTTGATGAACATACCGCCCATCCCTCTGCCGCTGCTCTGTGCCAACCCTGTCTCTGCTTAGGTCTCTTTCCCAGGGACACAGGAACCTGAGTCTAGCTGGCGGCTCTTACCAAGCGATGGGCACAGGGAGCCCAGAATGGGTGCCTTTGAGGGTAAAGATCCTAAGACCCCATCAAAGGACTGAAGGAGAAGACGAAGGGGAGAGAGGGGGCAGCCTTCAAATACCGGCAGGACAGGTGGAGGGGCTGGACGTCACAGAAATGCTGGGTACCCTCCGGAAGGGGGGCAACCTAGGGACCCCAGGGGCTGCCTGAGCTGGCTGAGAAGCTAAGTGGGTGCCAGGTGACCCTGGCGGATCTGGTGGCACAGCCTTAGAGCCAGGAGTGCCCAATAGCCATCATCATCCCAACACGTCCCCCAAATGGGGATGGGTGTTCCCAGAGTGGGCTCCGATCTACCCAATATGCTCTCAGTGCCAGCCTCTGGGCTAAGGACAGGAAATGAGACACTGCAACGTTCTGGAACTTTCACAGTTGATCCTTGGTCCTTTACTTTTTAAGATTGATTTATTTTAGAGAGAGAGCACGAGCACGGGGAAGGGCAGAGGGAGAGAATCTTCAAGCAGAGTCCCCACTGAGTGCAGAGCTGGACCCCAACACCCGTGAGATCATAACCTGAGCCGAAACAGAGCCGGATGCTCAACCGACTGAGCCACCCACGCACCCCTAATCCTTGGTCCTTTAAAGCACAATTAAAACGTCACCACCTCCAGGAAGACTTCCTGGACTGAATGTCCCTTCTCTCAGACTCAAGCCTGCTACAAATATCTTTCAAAAGAAGTACCTTTGCCCAACCCACCGAACTAGTCACTCATGTGTCTTTGCATCCTTGTTTTCCTTATGCTCCAGAGTCCAGTTCTCCCACAGATCTCTCACAGCCTGTGCTCAGAGCTCCCTGGGCCTTACCACAAGTCCCCACATCTTCTTGTCGTACTTGCTCCCTCTTTCTGCATCCTCTTTAAGGCAGCTGGTCTGAGCCTCCAGGTGACTGCCCTGAGCCTCCAGGTGACTAGCCCAAGAAAGCTCTGCGGCCTGGGCCTTGGGACCCAGAGCCTGCCTGGTGCCTCGTCTTAGGGGAGAAGCGAGGCCTGGGCTGAGGGGTCAAACAGAAGCGGCTTCCCTGGGACTATCCATTCTCCTGATACTCTTCCCGTCCCAAGCAGGGACCTTGTGCTCCAGCCCAGGGCGGGGTGGGGGGGGGGGTTGTGCTGTGAGGTGCTTTCCGACCCCAAATTAGAATGTAACTACGCTACTCCATCTTCAAACTGGCTGTTCTCACACGGCGTTCCCCTCTCCCCTGCACCTGGCCCGCACAGGCAAGAGGGCTCACCATATCTGCAGGTCCAGGACCACCCGTCTTCGGTTGCGCTGGTTAGTGTGCGCCTTGACCCCGTTGACCCGGGGGCACTGGAAGAGAGGCCAGAGGGCTAGGTCAGCGGGGATCTCGCAGCAAGGGATGGCTGCTGGCCCCCTGCCCAGCACTGGCTTTGTCCATAACAACGTGACCACTACGCTCCTGGGATGGGGCACAAACAGAGAAATTCACACTGTGGCCCGTCTGTCCTTGGACCTATGATACCTCCCCTCCCTAGGATATACATCCTTCCTTCTCTCTTTCTCCTACCGCAGATATTCACAGAGCACCTGCTCTATGCCAGGCATTAGACTGGGGAGAAGGTAAGGAGCACGACAGGCTGAGCCTGCCCTCATGGGTTGGAAGCCCAGCAGAGGAGACAATGGTGGGGTACAGTATGATGAGGTGCAGCCCCTGCTGTCACATGGGGATCAGGAGACTTCAGGAGTGCCTTCCTTGGGTAGACCGAGGGTAGTGAATGCTTTTGGAGGAGGCGGCATTTAAATAGTTCTGGCATATGAGTAGGAGTTGGCCCCCCAAGGGCAAGAGAAGAAGGCAGGGATCTGACCCTAGAAATTAAAGTGTCCCACACCAGGGCCATGGTCCCCCAGCCTCTGGGGCCGAGGGCTGAGCTCCTAAGTAATCTCCCCCACCCCACTCCTTTTTTTGCCTCCTGTCAGGAGGCTAGTGGGCATTGGAGTGGGCTCTGATTATTAAGAATAAAAAAAGTATCATTTGAATTTGAGTTATATGCATGATGAAGTAATTAGGGGTGAAGTTTACTAATGTCTGCAATCTAGTTTAAAATGCATTAAAAAAAGTGAGGAGGAAAAGCAGATGTGTGGATATGTGCTAAAGCAAATATAACAAAAGGTTAGCAGTTATACAATCCAGAGGGTCCACTGCCTCATACTCTCACATTTTCTGTATGTTTGAGATTTTTCACAATGAAATGTTGGAGAAAAAAAATTAATCAGCCATACCAGAGGAGATTCCATTATCTTTCTATTCTCTCTTTAGAAAGTGACGTTTATAGGGCACCGGGATGGCTAAGTTAAGCGTTTGCCTTCGGCTCAGGTCATGATCCCAGGGTCCTGGGATCGAGTCCCACGTGGGGCTCCCTGCTCAGTGGGGAATCTGCTTCTCCCTCTGCCTCTGTGCTCTCTCTCAAGTAAATAAAGTCTTAAAAAAAACAGAAAGTGACGTTTACAAATGCACTGTCACATAAAAAGCTTACCAAAGAGTACAGAGCCAAAAATGCAGAGCAAAAGGTATTATGGGGGAGAGCCTGGGTGGCTCAGTTGGTTAAGCGTCTGCCTTTGGCTCAGGTCATGATCCAGGGGTCCTGGGATCGAGCCCCGCGTAGGACTCTCTGCTCAGTGAGGAGCCTGCTTATTCTCTCCCTCTGCCTGCCGCTCTGCCTACTTGTGATATCTCTGTCAAATAAATAAAATCTTAAAAAAAAAAAAGGTATATAGGGACATCTTGAGCAGTTAATTAAAATCATCACGTGGTTTTTCCAGAGTTTGTGATGTGTGTGATATGTCAGCTTTTTTCTTTTTTTAAAGATTTTATTTATTTATTTGACAGAGAGAGACACAGCAAGAGAGGGAACACAAGCAGGGGGAGTGGGAGAGGGAGAAGCAGGCTTCCCGCGGAGCAGGGAGTCCGATGCGGGGCCCGATCCCAGGACCCTGGGATCATGACCTGAGCCGAAGGCAGATGCTTAACGACTGAGCCACCCAGGCGCCAAGATATGTCAGCTTTTTAAAGTGTTTAATTTGCGGTGGTTTATTTTCCTATTCTCTCTCATATTTACTTAATATTCATTTTTGTCCTGATTTTACATTTTAAATTTTATGTCCTTCTTTTCAAGAGGGTCCTCCAAATCATAGGCACTTCAGGCTGCATGGCACCTGGCTCCACCCTGGCCTCCAGGGCCTTGATGGTAAAGACCCAGAAAAGCCAGCAGAAGCCTGGGAGGCGAGTGGGGTGCTGTAAGGGACCTCCCGCAGCCTGGAGTCGCCACTGGGCCTGCTTCTGCTGTGGCGAGGGATGGCTTCCCAACAGCACCACATCCCACAGGCATCGGGCTCTGCTCTAAACACAGCAGTCTGCCGAGTCCTCCGAATGCCGGCTCAGCCGTCACCCACTCCCGGCAGTCTTCCCGGACGACCACAGCCCCCGACACCCCTCCACTCCTGAGCTCGCGCGTTCCTGCTCCGCGGAGTACACGGCCGGGTGGTGGCCCACCGGTCTGTGTGTCTCCGTAACAGGACAGGGACCTTCCCAAAGGCAGGGGCACAGTCACACCCATTTCTGTCTACGGTGCCTCTGCACACAGCCATGCTCCGTGAGTCGACAGGAATGAAGCAGGGAATGAACAAAGGAACTCACAGATGCGGGGACAAACGAGTCCTGGCTGAGTCTGAGAGGCACAGACCAGAATCTCCATGGGCCTGGCAGGCTGCTCTCCCCACTCAGGCGGCTAGCGGGGCAGGCTGGCCTGCGCTCTGACACCTGCCTGTCCCTCAGCAGACCAGATGCCAACGTGTCTGGTTTACCAAGGGATGGACCTCAGGCAGTCCTCTGCCCACGGGATGCAGTTCTTTTTAAGTAAACCCTACGCCCAACGTGGGGCTCAAACTCACAATCCCTAGATCAAGAGTCACATGCTCTACTGACGGAGCCAAATGACAAAAATAAGACTCCTATCAATGGGGCACTTTGGGACAGCAGAAGTGGGGCAAGAGGGTAGAGTAGGAAGCCGTCAAGAATAGGGACATGATGTTGGGTATGTCAAACGCAAACCTCTTCTAGCCTGAGTCACCTATTAGCTTCGGAGAAGTAGTGTGAGGCTTGTAACCCTAACTGACAGAACCGATCAACTGGTAGAGAACTGTCCCCCCCCCACGGAGGTGTGCTCTTCCTCACTGATGCCTTAGCAAGCACAACTTGTACATTTTCGTATCTGGCTGGCTTCTACTGCATGGCACGTTTTCAAAATTTGGCTCAAGAAAAGTGGACTCATTTCCCACCTTTCCTTTTTGTTCTCTCGGAGCCAGGCCTCCTTTGACCCTGCAGACATGTTGGTGCTGGGACGTGGGGGTGCAGGGTCTACACTGAGGCTGAGAGGCTGAAAAGTGCAGGTGGGGGCCGCGTCCGCAGGGAGCCTCCCTTGGGATATTTTCAGTCAGACGAGTGACCTGAGGCAGGGTCTGGGACAGAGAAAAGACTGCATGGTAGACAGGTTGCCCCTCCTGAGACATCACCCACCTTCTGTCCAAAGTAGAGCTTGGTGAAGGTGAAGGTCCTCAGGTGGACGCTCTTCTCCCGGATCTTGGGCTCGAGTTTCTCCCGGAACTTGTTTTCCATGATCATGCTCAGGTAGGGCCAGGTCTGACAGATGATCTGTGGCAACAAGAGGAGGCTCTTGGGGGTCAGGTTTGTTTCCCCCACCCAAGACCCAGGGCTGCCCGGGACAACCCGACCCAGGGGTGGGGGGCCCGTGGCCCTTACGTTGCAGCACCCACAGGCCTGCCTGCCCAGCCATCGCCCCCCCATCCGTCCATGTGTCCATCAAACATTGCATAACTACAGCGGTGGTTCTCACACGTGCCCAGGCAGTGGGACCCCAAGATTTGGTGCTGTTTTGCAGAGTACCATGAAATAGTCACTAAACTTAGTATTATGAAACTTCTGGTTCTGTGCTAAAACAGAAGCTCAGAGTCGACACTGTGCTATAATCAAGAAGTAGCAGGTGCCAGAGGCTTAAGGAAAAGAAATCACAGAAAACAAAGTTAGACTGTTTCCTGCGGATTTAACTTATTCTAGCAATCAGAAAAGGCCGCCTTTGGCTGATCTCTGCAGCAGAGTGACTCATGGCCCAGGTCTGGGAAGCAAGGGGCAGAGGGTGCCGGGGGCGGGGGCGGGGGGGGGGGGGGGAGGGGGGAGGGCTCCAGGGAGGAGTGGGGAGGGTGCCAGGGAGGGGTAGGAAAGGAGCAGCAGTGGCAGACATGTTCTTTCTGGGCCAAAGGCTTCGCCCCCCTCCTCCTCCTGGACGTGGATCATAGTTTACCGATGCACCTTGGGCTTCCCAGACCCATCATCAGAGGAGGCTGAGGCAGTGAGGTTTCAGGGCCCTACTGCCCCCATCTCTCTCAAGGGCCCCCTCAGGGCTGGACTCAGCTTCCTGACTCGGTGCTTTGTGGTCTTGAGCACAAAGCTCTTCGGGACACACGTGGTGCCCCAGTGTGTGGTCTGTCTACACAGCTGTCTCCCCATCCATGCCCTGAGCTGAGGGCAGGAGGCTCATCGCACCGGTCACACGTCCCCAGCACCTTGTGTGGGGCTCTGTGTGTCAATGCAAGAAAGAAGGATGGAACACACGAGGGCACCCGTGAACTAGCGGACACACAGGCAGGAAGAACACAGTCTGTCCCAGGGGCCCTGGGCCCTGCATTAATCCACAGAAATCCTTGGAAAGGAGCAGTCCACTTCCTCCAACTTCTGCCTGCAGGCTGGGAACAGTTTTTGATCCACATTGGCAATGACATTTCTGGTAACACGAGACTATCAGCCTTGGCTCAAAAACCATCAGAAGTCCTTCTTTATACCTAAACTTAAGTCATTCCTGCTACAGGCTGTTCTAACCAGAACAGAGGCAAGGAGTGTATTAGAAAAAGTCCCGAATCAGCATACTTGAAAGGGTGGGAAGATACTCAAGTCTCCACATCTAGGAGACAGGTTTGGGCTGATCAGGCAGGGGCCAGACTCTGTTCCTCATCTGTAAGAAAGGGCCAGACCAGGAGTCACAGAGCCGGGCCCTCCCTGAGGCCTCGGCAGCAGGGCCCGAGGGAGTTCCCCCCAGGATCTAACAGCAGTCATTCCGATGGTGACAGTGTTCTGACGGCCCCGGCACTGTGGGGCTTTCATTACCTCATGAATCCTCACAACCTCACCAGGCAGGGACCATAATTATTCCCATTGCGCAGATGAGGGAACCGCTCTGAGAGATGGCAGATGTGGGCTGCCGACCAGGTGAAGGGCGGAAGCGGTGGTGGGATACTGCCCTCCTCTCCCTAGGAAGCCCCGACCTTGGCCTCCTGCAGGGCCGCATTTTTCTCTATCCTTCCCTGTATTTTCTAATATTTCTGCTACCGCCGTGCACTAATTTCACACTAAAAGAAGGTGTGTGTTTGTTTTTTAAAGAAAGTCATTGGTAATGAGAAGAACCCTGAGGGTAGGAAGGGGGAGCGGGCAAGGTTACTGCCAGCAGGCCTTTGTCCGTGGCCACCTCGCCCGCATCCAGTGTGGGGTCACGGAGCCCAAGAGGCCAGCCCCGCCAGGCCCACCTCAGCCTTACCTTGTTGGCCCACTCGACGCGCTCCACATCCGGGAAGTGGATCTAAGGAACAGAAGCCCCGAGGGCAAGTTAGACTCAGCACCTGGCCGCCCCTGTAGACCCAGCCGCACGCAGCCTGGGGTTCCCGCTCCCACCCCACGCGCGCCTCTGCTCTTCCTCCCCGCCCCCTCAGCGCCCGCTGGCCACTGGCCAGCAGACTCAGCCAGCCCTGCCCCGGGGCGCGCAGTCCGCAGGGGCAGGCGGCAAGCCGCCAGACAGCACCAACGTGCGCCCGGAGCGGGGCACGCGGGCGGTTCCGGGCAGACAGCTCCCCCACCCCGACTGCGCCCGGCCGCCCTCAGGCTGGAAGGGCGGGGCTGGAGCCCCCTCGTTTGCTTATGCAAATAAGCCCCGCCTTCCCGGTGGAAACGCAGAACCCCCACCCGGCCCGCTCAGGGTACCACCCATACCACCCGACTTTGCTCCTTGCCACTTCCATCCTCCTTATTCTTTTAATGACACAAGTAATCATGGCCTCTGGAGAAAAATTAGAAAATGTGGGTGAGCAAAAGGAAAGACATTTCATCAGAGAATGCTGAGTGGCAACCACCGTTAACAGGTGGATGCATCTCCTTCCAGCCTCTTACAGAAACAAGGATATGTAGTTTTCAGAAATTGAGGTGTTTGGTAGTCTGCTTTTTCCACTTAGCAACGAATAGGACTGTGTTGATTCCTAAGGTAATGATTGCCAATTTGAAAGGCTGAAAAGGGGATCATGCTGTTTTCATAGGCAACTGGGGAATGGGAGCACCCCTCCCCAGCAGGCCAGATCCTGGGGTCACATAGGGGAGCTTCCTTCAGGTCACAGCCCCCAGCCCTGGGTTGGTGTGTGTGTGGGGGGGGTTATCCCCAGGAGAAGTGACAATCCTATTGGCTACCCTTTGCATGACCGGATTCTGAGGGTTCTTAACCCCTTCCTTGCCAGAGTCTCAGTCTCCGCCAGTGTCTGCTGAGCTTCTCATAGACCCCCAGCCCAGCCCCAGGGTTTTCAGGGACAAACAGGGAAGACTGTACTGGTGCCTGACACAGAACCTGATCAGTAAAATGGTAGCAATGGTCACCTCTGTCGCCAAGTCCTCAGAGCACAAGGCCAACTCAGGATCAGATTGATGGTGGGTGTAGGACTCCCAAGGTCAGGAGAGGAAACATGTCCATGCAGTTCACACATCTAGTGCACGCCAGGCCTTGGGCTTGCTCTGGGGGTGCCCTGAAGGCCCAAATGTAGACCCTGGCCTAGAACACTATGCCCAGGAGTATAGAGTAATTTAATTCTTTTAGGAGTTTTCCTTTTTTTTAAAGATTTATTGGGGGGGAGGGGCAAATGGAGGTGGGGGGAAGAGAGAATCCCAGGCAGACTTCCCGCTGAGTGTGGAACCCAATGTGGGGCTCCATCTCATGACCCTGAGATCATGACCTGAGCTGAAATCAAGAGTCAGTGGCTTAACCGACTGAGACACCCAGGCGCCCATTAGGAGCAGTTTTTAACAGCCTTGAGAGTCAGAGAAGCCCAGTGCTTCTGGGACTCCTGGAACATCAAGCCCTTCTCCCAGCCCCAGTTTCCCCAGTTCTGGACGGTGATCCATACTAACTTGAAGAAGCATCTAATATTCCCAGGTGCTAAAGGAAAATCACTGCCTGGCTCCCAAGGGGGTCTGGCCCAGTCCTTAGGAACAGAAGAGAATGATGGGAAAGGAATCTTGGGGGAAGTGGGCAGGAACTAGGGCCAGCCCATCCAGTTCAGCTGGGGAGAAGCAGCCTATTCACCATACATTCCCTGCTGCTGCCCTGGGTCAGGTCCCAGGCTGGTACCACACAAATGGAGGGTGAGACCCTTTCATTGCCCCCTATCACACCACCCAGCACTAAAGTAACAACTCCTCCATATGGGGCTGAAACCGAAATCCCCATTCCTCTTTGATTGCTCCATTCATCACCATCTTTGACTTCACTTCTTCCAGGCAGCCTTTCCTGATCTCTCAAGTCAGAGATAGATGTCCCTATTAGGTGTCTGCTGGTTCTCCATCGCAACATTTAATACACCTCATTAGAGCTGCTGGGTCTTACTGCCTGCCTCCTTACTAGACTGGAAGCTCTAGTGGGCTGACTCAGACTTGTTCCCCATTAGTGCCTGTCCCTGGCATATGAATATCTTAATAAATATTTGTGGAATGAATGAATGCATAAATGAATGCAAGCTTCTTGCCTACCAACAGGTCCTAGGCTGGTAAAGGAAGCAGGCAATTAAGAGACCATTCCAGTACAGGATCAGTGCCAAGATGTGGGGAGTGGGACCCTCACAAAGGAGAAAGGTGGGTGATAGCTGGCCTTTCCCTGGCACCTTTGCTCTTCTTCTGCCCAAGCCTGCTGGCTGGACCCCTTCCTCTCCTCCTTCCATCCCAACCACTGTGCTCCCATCCTGCCCTGGGGCACACCTGATGTGTATACCCTTCCACCTCCTACCCCCACCTCTCCAGGAGAGGACCCAGGGGAGGTTCTGCACCCCTGTGAGCTGAGTTCTGATCTCCTGAACCCTGGAAAAGTGATCCAGCCTGGCAGGTCCAACCCTGGCCACACTTGGGAGCCAGTCAGACAAAGATTCCTGAGCTGCCTTTCACACCTACTGAATCAGAGTGTTTCCGGGTGGGGCCTTGCAATTTATTTTTAACAAGCTCCTGGCATGATTCTGGAGTTCCATCAGGGTTGGTTGTGAGGTATCAATGACCAGCCCACCCCTTGCAATAGAGTGGCCCACACTCACCCTGACCGTGTAGATAGAAGCGGAGTGTCCAGGGCCCGCACTGTTTTCATGGTCTCTTGGCTAGCCACACTTGTGTTTGAGGCTCCTTGCTAAGAGATTCCTCTAGAGAACAAGTCTGAATGCCCTGATGAGAGCAGCAATTCAGGCCAAGAAAATAAAGAACCATCAAGTCACCCTATTCTGCTTTAGGCATCCTGCCGGCTCTCCTCTGCCTACATCTCAGCACCTGTCATGACTCCCCAGTGAGCCAAATCAAGAGCCAGGCCACCGTCTCTGTGACTGCCCCAGAGTAAGTCCTGGACCACGAATGACATCAGAGAGACAGACACTTAGGGAACAACTACTCAGCCCCAATGCTCCCTCAGTTTGATGGAGATAAAGGAGTTGTCATTTTTTTTCCATTATAATTGGCCTTTAAAAAAAAATCTTTCCCTACTCCAAAATCTCAAAGTTATTCCATGTTTTTATCTGTTGACTTTATATTTTAGCTTTGCACTTAGGTCTTCAATCTGTCTGAAATTGTTTATAGTGGGTAAGATAGGCATATACTTTCATTTCTCTCCAGACTCCCACTAAGGCAATTTTCTAATATCATATACAAAAAAAAATTTCCATCCTTCCTCCTGACTTGTGAAGCGACTTTCCTCATATGTCAGCTTCTCATGTCTGGTGTGTTTCTGGACTTGGCATTGAACTCAGTGGTCTGACTGCCTGTTTCCTGCCAGTACCCCCACTGTTCTAATCACTGTGGCTTTGCAGCATGACCCAAGGTAGGTGATTCCTCTCTGTTTGCTTTTATTTTTCAAACCAATTTAGCTAATAGTGGTTATTTATGCGTCCATATGAATTTTAGAGTCTTGGCCATCTTCCCCGCCAAAGATCCTCCTGGGATTTTGATTGTTATACTTTTAGTTTATACATTTGTGGGAGAATGGATAGCTTTACAATATTAAGTTTTGCATCCATGAACAGAATATTTCCCTTTATTAATTCACATTTGGTTGCATTCACATTTAAAATCATAAACCTTTTCTATAAAAATCCCATACTTTTTTTGTTGTTGTTGTTAGATTACTTTGTGGGTTTTACAGTTATTAAAAATGGTATTTCATTTTATGGGTAACTTTGTTGGAATTTGTTGTTGGTTCTAACTGTTCATTAATTCTCATAGGTTATTTATATATACTTCTAATCTCCAATAAGTTTTTTCTTATCCTTATCCTTCTTGTTTCTCTTAAGTTTGTCTTCATTGGCCCAGCCCTCTTGTACTACACCAGGCAGTGGTGATGACAGCGAGCAGGTCTATCTGGTTCCTGACATCAAACGGAAGTTTTTCCATGAGGCATGATTTGCACTGTAGATTTTTAGAGGACAGCCTCTATCTGATTGAGGAAGTTCTCTTCAATAGCTACATTTCCAAGAGCTTTCATTACAAATGGCTTATTGAACTATATTCAACACTTTTTTAAATCTACTGAGATAATCGTGTTATTTTTCCCTTTGGTCCATTAAGGTGGCCAACTTAACTGATTTCTTTATAAAACAAAACCATCTCTAGTTCTTGGGATAAGCCCCATTTGAAGCAGTACATTTAATTAGCCTGATATCTCATTTAGGTTTTATATACTCACGATTCAAAGCGATACCTACAATTTTTGTTCTTGTACAATCCATATCTAGTTTTGGTATAAAGATTTTTACAATAAATTAGAACACTAGTGGGACAGCTTTTCCGTATCCTCCTATTCTCTGAAACAACCTGTAAATAATAGGAATTATCTGATCAGTGAAGTTTAGGGTCTCTTACCTATAAAAGCCATCGTAGCCTCAGGCCTTTTGGAGTGGGAAATTACCTTTTCTCTCTTCAGTGGTTAATAGTGTGTATTCAAGGTCTACTTATCTCTTATTGTGGTAATCTGGGCATTTGTATTTTTCTAGAAATGTATCGTTCATCTAGGTTTTCAAATGTATTGATATATATATTTGTTTATAATATTTTTACTTTTAATCTGCTTTATCTGTAGTTTTTTCTGCCTTTTTCATCCCAGATTTTATTTTCATCTTTTTCTATTTATTAATAGATCAAGCTTGACAAAGGTTTTGCCCATTGTACTAATCTTTTCAGAGAACTAGCTTTACTTGTTAATAATTTTCTTTCCCCTTTACCTTTACATTAAAATTTTTGTTCATTTTCACCCTTATATGTATTATTTCTTTCCCTGTTTCTTTGATCTAAATCTGTTGTCCTTTTACATTCTTAGAGTTGAAGAATTTATTTTCAGTTTTTGGTTTAGGAGAAATTCAAATTTATAAATTCCCCTGTGATTTTTGGCATTGTATTTTCATCACTATTCAGCTCCTGGACTTTTCATAATTACCATTATGACTACCTTTTAAACAATGATTTTTTAATAGTAATATTTTTAAATATTTAGACATGTGAGATTTCTAAGGCTATTTATTGTTTTCTGACTCCATTTCTTTATGGTCTGCATAGTCTGTAGGATGGCAATCCATTGGAATATACTGATAATTCCTTTGTGGCCTAGTGCACGATTAATTTCTGTGACTGTTCCATATATGATCAAGTTATTAATCATGTCCTTTTAAAAAAATATCATGCCCTTTGGCTATTCTTTATCCTTGTTTCCTCTTGATTTATCATTTTCAGAGAAGAATGTATTAGAATTTCCAAGCCCAGCTGTTGATTTATCTACTTCTCCATGCAGTTCCATTGGGTTGTTGGTTTACATTTCAAGTTTATTTTATGCAGTACATACATCTCCATGATTGTTATATTACCTTTTTAAATTACTCTTTCTTTTATGATATAACATCCTGGTCTTTAGGATATATCCAAGTTACATTCTATTTTGTCTAATATGAAAATTGCCATTCTCACTTACTTTTGTTTCAAGGTTGCCCAGTTGTATCTTTTTCCACCCTCTTTTCCACCTTTTTCAGTTCATGTTATCTCATGTCACTTAAAACTCACCTTAATCCTTTATCAGCCCCATTGTACAGATGAGGAAAGTAAGGTTCAGAAAGGTTGCTCACAGTCACCAGCTATGGAGTGCCAGAGCTGAGACAGAGACCCAGGTCTGTCTCACCACCAAGTCTGTACTTCTCCACCGCACCCCTCTCACTCCTCTTTTCTTTTTTTTTAAATATTTTATTTATTTGAGAGAGACAGCACAAGCAGGGTGAAGAGAGAGAAGCAGACTCCCCACTGGGCAGGGAGCCGGATGCGAGACTCGATCCTGGGACTCCGGGATCATGACCTGAGCCGAAGGCAGACACTTAACCCACTGAGCCACCCAGGTGCCCCCCTCTTACTCCTCTTAAGAAAACCTTACATACTACTAGGTTTTCCTCTTTTACAGAAAGTCTAGTTTAGCAGAGGATTGCCCTCAAGGGACCTGAGTCTTCACTGGTAGACCATGCTTTATAGTTTACAAAGGACATTCTGCAGATACTTTCATTTCATCCTCCTAATACTCCATAAAGTACACAGCAAAGCCACAGTCATCCTCATTTTACAGATGAGGAGAGGCTCAGAGACAGGTTGGTACTTGCCCTGATCACCCAGGTGACCAGAACTCACATTTCACCTGCATATAATTTGAGCCCAGTCTTAAACCTTTTTCTCCCCACCTCCTGCACTTGAAGTGTCAGCCTGTTAAGTCCATATCTTAGTGTCGTAGTATTCCTCGTGCATTTAAAATTTCACCTCTGTCAGCCTCGGTTTTCTCATCCACAAGATGGGTACAATGCTGCCAATTTCAGAAAGTCCCTGAGATGAGTAAATGAGACAATGCATGTGAGGTGCTTGGTACCCTCCCTGGCTCAGGGTAAATACTCCAGAAGCGGTGACTGTTGTTGGCAGTTGTATAGACGCTGGAGGTGCACTCTGGCACCTCTGTCCTCAGGTACATGCCAAGAACAATGCCACCTGGGCTATGTGTCCAGCTCTGTCTGACCCAAAGTCCCAGAAATTCTCTACGGGATCTCCAGGTGCCTGCGGTTCCGCGCTTTGGGAAACCACAGAGAAGGGAGAAGAGAAAACGAGGACAGGGGAACACGGTGAAGGTGGCTGAGGCTGAAGGAGAAGGACCGCAGTTGAGTGTTGTTTTCCCAGCCTCTGGTGATTGGCTGAGGGGTGTGCCCCGCCCCTGTGAGGCGCCTGCGTGAAACTACCCTATGTGGGGCGGGGGCGGGGGCGGGGGCGGGGGGGGGGGAGGGGTGCTCCACAGTGAGGCGTGGCAGAGGGACCCAATCAGAGCCTCTGTGCATGTCTTTCCTCAGTAGGTAGACGAGGGGAAGGCAGAAAAAGACTGGAGGGCCACTGAGACTGAGTCCTAAAGTCACTGAACTTTTGTCCCAATACCTCACAAGGCTGGGGGCCCCCCGAGACCAGCCAGCAGGGAGACACCCACACCTCCTGGCAATGCAAAGGCCCATTCTCAGGCAGGGGGTCTCAACCTTTTGTCTACAAGACCACCACCTGGAGAGCTCCTTAAAACGTGGGTTCTTGGTAAGGGCCCTCAGAGATTTTGATTCAGGAACCTGAAGCCTTTGGGCAGGGGGCCGGAAACGAGCTCCCAGGTCGTTCTGATCATGGTGGTGGAGAGTGTGGGAGAGTGAGTGCTCAGGGCTCCCTAGGCGGGAGGACCAGCTCAGGCCCTGTTAGAAGGTGACTCCTCTGCCCTCTGGGGCTTCTGACTAGGGCTCCAAAGTCACTGTCTGTGTCTCCAGCTGTCACTCCTGAGAGAATACTGCTTTGTCATCCAATTCTTACCAGCAGCTTATGGACCTCGATCTTTTACAAAGGGAGTTAACTTTTGTGCCACAAAGAGCAAGGGGAGGCAAGAGCCAGCAGATGAAAAACACCATATTATGAGTCTGCCTGGCTTTGGGCGCTGCCGCTGCCCCTAAAATGTGAGCCACTCCCACCCCCCAGGCTGCTTTCTATAGCCAGGCAGCAGGAGTAGGAAGCGCTCCTGGGGGGGGGGGGGGGAGGCGGGAGAAGCAGGGTCTGGTCCTGAGCTGCCCTCTGCAGCCTCAGGTTTCTCCTGCCTGAGGAAGTGGGGCTGCAATGCCTCTGCTGGCCGAGTCTACAATCAGGAGATGATGAACGCGAATCTCCTCTCAACGGAGACACATTCAGAGCTCTAGCACGGTTCATCCCCCAGAACATGAACGGTACCCTGACTGATGTATGACAGGGGTGAGCACTTCCCCCAAAGCAGGCCTGGAAAATCTCAAAGTTGCCCGGGCCCATGGTCAAGTCACCAGGACCCCGGATGCCTGCCCTTCCCCCTGCAGTGGCCCTCAGGGAAGCTTAAAAAGATGGGGGCCCTGGCCAGCCCCTCAGGCCTCCCTAATGCTAACTCACCTCTTCTGCTGTTAGTGTGCTTGGGCCCAAGCCTCCCAGGCAGAGTGTGCTCCTAGTTTAATGACAGCAGTTTTTCGGCAGTGGAGGTAATGAGAGCTCAGAGAAGAGAGACAGCCTGTAAAGCAAACTCAAGTCTAAGTCAGAATTCCAGGCTCACAGAGGCCACCACAACGGCGCTGCACATCAGTGCTTCATCTCTAGGTGTCGTGTGCTTTATTTCTTAAACCCTTTAGGAAAAATGATCCCACAGCAGCGAGAGAATGGAGCCAGGGTGATGGCCCGCAGCCATCAGCGCCGGAGCCCAGGCAGGGCCCACAGATGGGCTGGGGGCAGCAGCTTTGGGCCACCAGACCCTCTCAGGAGGCAGGGGGATCGGACGACCACACTTAAAGGGCCTGCCTGCCACCAGGCCAACCTGGCTCACTCCCTGTCCCAGGGATGGTGGCTCCTCCCATGGGAGCAACCTTGAACACACACACACAGACGCAGAGAGGTACAGAGGTCTCTTTGTACCCCAAAGACCTGAGACTTGCGCCCTCAGAACTACAGACACACGTCCACACAAGGACACGCCCTCTTTGCTGGGAAAAAAGCCTCATGGTTCTTCTCTGCACCAGTGTGCATATCCTTACACTCACACACCGGCAGACTCAAACTGATGCTGCCAACTCCCTCCCACGCTCAGAGAAGAGCCCCCTCATTCCGGGTGTCCCCCAGGGAGGTCCTACACAGGGAGGCCCCGTGGCTCCGGTCTTTCAAGATAGGCCCCTGCCCCGTGGTGCCTATTAGGTGCTTCCTACTCTACTAGAAAATGGTCCCTCATTTCATACACTTTTCCCTGGTGAAGCACAGCCTTTGACCCATTTTCTCTCTGTTCTTGAGAGGTAAACATTTGACCATAAAAACTGCTTCTAAATCTGCCCATCATTCTGCTTAAAATTACCTGGCCAAAAGTTGCTTTAAAGGAAAACATTATTTTGCCAACTTGAAATTCGTCTAATGCTGTTCTAAAATCCATAGGCTCTTTAACAATACACCCAGCCTGCAGACTGGCCTAAGTCAACTGGACCCAGTAGGAGGAGGACACCGTGCAGGTAAAACTGCAGAGGCAGGGCGCCTGGGTGGCTCAGTTGGTTAAGCGACTGCCTTCGGCTCCGGTCATGATCCTGGAGTCCCAGGATCGAGTCCCGCATCAGGCTCCCTGCTCAGCGGGGAGCCTGCTTCTCCCTCTGACCCTCCCCCCTCTCATGTACTCTCTCTCATTCTCACTCTCTCAAATAAATAAATAAAATCTTTAAAAAAAAAAAAAACTGCAGAGGCAGTCACCGGGGACAAGAATACCAGTGCCAGGAGCCTGTCCCCCTTTGCTGAGGAACAAGGGCTTGGAGCACAGAGGGGCTGCCCTGAGCCGTGCACAGAGGCGTTTTTTTCATGGAGACCTGAGTGTAATGGTGAGTCACCAGAGAGTTCAGACAGTTAGGTTTGCTAATGCCCCAAGGTTAAAAAACGTATTTTTTGCTTATCAAACTAGTATAGGCATTCCTCAGAGATACTGCAGGTTTGGTTCTAGATCATTGTGATGAAGTGAATGTTACAATAAAACAAGTCAAATGAATTTTTCAGTTTCCCGTATAAAAGCTATGTTTACACTACACTGTAGTCTATTAAGTGTGCAAGAGTATGTTTTAAAAATGTACATACCTTAATTAAAAAATACTTTATTGCTAAAAAATGCTAACCATCCCCTGAGCTTTCAAGGGAGTCATACTCACTAATCACAGATCACCAAATATAATAATGATGAAAAAGTATGAAACACTGCAAGGATAACCAAAATGTGACACAGGGACATAAAGTGAGCAAATGCTATTGGGAAAATGCACTGATAGACTTGCTCAATGCAGGGTTGCCACAAACCTTCCATTTGTTTAAAAAAAAAAAAAGGGCAGCAATTATCTGCAAAGTGTAACAGAATGACATATGCCTTAAAAGACCAAAAAACGGGGGCACCTGGGTGGCCTTCGGCTCAGGTCATGATCTCAGGGTCCTGGGATCAGGTCCTGCATCGAGCTCCCTGCTCGGCGGGAAGCCTGCTTCTCCCTCTCCCACTGCCCCTGCCTGTGTTCCTTCTCTCGCTGTCTCTCTCTCTGTCAAATAAATAAATATCTTTAAAAAAAAAAAAAAGACCAAAAAATGTAATCCTCGATGCTGATGAAGCCACAGTGAAGTGGGAATGAGAATCTTTAAGGTGTTCCTAAGCTTTTTTTTTTTTTAAGACTTTATTTATTTGGGAGAAAGAGAGAGCATGAGCATGAGCAGGGAGAGGGGCCGAGGGAGAAGCAGCAGGCTCCCCGCTGAGCAGGGAGCTCGATGATGCAGGG
Source organism: Neomonachus schauinslandi (assembly GCF_002201575.2). Lineage (NCBI taxonomy): Eukaryota > Metazoa > Chordata > Mammalia > Carnivora > Phocidae > Neomonachus > Neomonachus schauinslandi. The sequence goes on from NC_058403.1 coordinate 121,075,653, forward strand.
CTCAATTGCAGGACCCTGGAGCTGAAGGCAGATGCTTAACCGACTGAGCCATCCAGGCGCCCCCAGATGTTCCGAAGCTTTGACATGAGTTAAACATGTAGGAATCCATGGTAAGCAACTTGAGAAACATGGACTAAGATTCCCGCAGCACTCACTATAGCGCCCGTGGGCCAGACTTTTCCTGAGAGCCTACTGTGCACTGGGCACCGAGCCAGGAACTGAGGGCACAGACGTGAGCAGGAAACACACCCTCGCCCTAGAAGAACGTTCAGTTGGGACGAAAAGTCAGGAAAATTGGCAGGTGCAAGTCCAGAAAGGAAGTGGGGTGACACAGGCTCCAGGTGCTGTGGGGACCCGAGGAGTAGGATCTGGGGGTGGGGGTGGGCGCTGGGCTTGGACTTGAAGGAAAGGTCGAGGGAGCCAGGCTGGCAGGTCAGAGGGAGAAAATCCAGACAGACCTAGGACACGCCGCCCGCCTCAGCTAGCCACATGAGGACGACATGCTGGGAAATAATAATCAATGCTAGAAATGGTTCAGCAGCACAAGGTACGTATGAAGGATATCATGATCCTTAGGCATGTGTTTTGGAGAATGTTGGCAATATAATGTTAAGAACAGAAAAAAATAGGAAAAAGAAAAAAAGGGTACAAGTATTTTTAAAAACTGCTTTCATACACCTTCCACACAAAAGAAGTACACACAGAACACTGTTCTGGGTGGAGGGACTGTAAACACTTGTTCTAGTCCTTTTAGGCCATTTCCAAATATTCTACAATGGGAATACTTCCACTTTTATAACCGGAAAAACCAGATTTTTAACCAATTTATAACCAACGACTTAAAAAAGTAAACATAACAAGGGTAAAAGAATGGAGTGGGTGACTCCAAGGTTTTGAAACATCCCGTGTCCCTAAGAAGCCCCCTGGCTCTTTACTCTGAGCGTCTAGAGGACTCCTGGCACGCTGCCATGGGGCTGCTTGGGCAGACGTGGCCACCCCGCCTCCAGCCGTGACTCCCTGTGTGGCCTGAGGGGGTGAACTCTCATTCCCTTGGCTTGAAAGGCAGGGGAAAGAGAACGGGGCTTTCCCCTTTACCAGGCCCCACTGGGGCAGAATATTTTCCCTCTTCACTATTTGCAGGAAAGGAGGAGGAAGAGAGAAAGCACTTTCCTCAAGCGCATGTGAATATGTTGGAGCTTTAAGCTCTAGGTTTCCCTCAATTAAAAACCCCTGGAAGTCTCCCAGGAGGAGTAACTCTGAATGGAGGGGTGGGAGGGTCAGGAAGGGGGCAGGGAAGCCTAGGTCCCAGTCCCCTGCTCCTCTGTGTAGCTGGGTTGTGGCCTTCAGGGGACAGCATACAGCCCCCAGCAGTCCCCACACCCTCCTCCGGAGTGACTGGGGACATTCCCACTGAAGTGCCAGCTCAACCTGCTGTCAAGACCGGGCTAGGAGGCCAATGGAAGCTGGTGGCCAGCTCTCCACACTTCCTGCCCATGGGACAGGGGGCCACTACGGAAGAGGACAATGGTTGTCGCCCGCCTTGGCCCTGAGCCTTATCCACCACGTGACCTCCCCATTACTAAGGCCCTCAGGTACTTGGCTTGGAGAAAAGGTTGCTGTGGACACTTTTTTTTTTTTTTTTTTAAGATTTTATTTATTTGACAGAGAGAGGCACAGCGAGAGAGGGAACACAAGCAGGGGGAGTGGGAGAGGGAGAAGCAGGCTTCCCGTGGAGCAGGGAGCCCGACGCGGGGCTCCATCCCAGGACCCTGGGATCATGACCCGAGCTGAAGGCAGCCGCTTAACGACTGAGCCACCCAGGCGCCCCTGCTGTGGACACTTCTGTTGCAGAAAAATTCAGCCCCTTGTACCTAAAGCAAGAAGGTTAACTGCCTTGCTAAATCTGTTGTATTCTAAAGCTCTTACTTCTTCTGTTATACCACTGTATCATGTGAGTTTGGGTATCCTAAATTGCTGTCCCAAAATCTGCTCGCCCCAGAAGGAGATTAGGAGCTCAAGTGACCAAACCTGCCCAGAGTCCCCCTGGAGACTCTACCCCCTACCACAGCCAGCAACACCAAAGTGTCACTTCGTGGGCCCCTTCCAGCCTGGATTAGCTCCTCTCCCCCAGGCTTTCTCGGAGCCTTGCACGGCTACATCGTAGGACTGATCACACTGAATCAGGAAAGGCGGTTCTAGCAGGTCTGACTCCCCATCTAGACCAGGGATTCCTTGCGGGCGGGGACCATGGGTCACTCATATCATCGGCCAGCCTGCAGCACTGGGCCTGGCACATTGCAAAGATGTTTGCTGACTGAGTATAGCAATGAACACACAGATGCCTGAGATCCCTGCGCTGGGCCTGGAGGGGCGGACGCCCACATTCTGTCCCTCTTCTTGCCCAATCCTGGCCCAAGACAGAATCAGTCCACGAAGCATCACTAAGATGCGGGGCAGAGACCCAAGGGGCAGGACTAAAACATGCTGTGCCTCTTCCTTCCCGAGGACAAGCCTGACTCCAAGCCATACGCATGACCTCACAGGGCTGCAGCGACCTCACAAGTAAGAAGTCCCCTCACTCCAAGCAGATGTTTAAGACCAGGTCCCACGGCACGGGCTCTGAGAATTGAGCTAATGGGAGTGGCCAGCCCAGCTCAGAGCTGTCATTGCCCTTACTTCCTCTAATTAACAAAAGTGTCAGTACCCGACAGATCAGGAGAGCCCGGGCCCCCCGGACTACTGCTCCACCCACAGAAGGAATGTCAAACTCAGCCCCAGGAAAGCAACGTACTCAACCCTGGTCCTCCGCCTGAATGCTGGCAGGGAGGCTTGGAGGCCACCAGCCCAGGGACACCGCTGGGAGCCCAGGAGTGCTCCCTGCTTTGTGTGAACAGTTCACTTCTCCCTGGTGCTTGCCTAGCTGATTACCCCAAGGTGCACCCAGTTAGATGACAGGTAGGCAAGAAATGCTGCTGAACAGGGTCCTGTGGGCCCGCGGCACTACAGAAAAGCCAACTTGGGACCGACTCATGATGGCAGACCAAAAGCTAAAATGACTCCACAGAGCATCTCCTAAAGCCTCGCCATTTTCAGAGGGGCATCAGGGACCCAGGGAGCACAGGGACCCTTCTCGAGGTCCACCCCCTCTGCCATGACTGAGCATCAGACTCCAAGTCCATACCTGCCACCACATCAACATAAGCCCCCACCCCCATCCCAGCAGATACACAGGGTTAACTGTCCCCAACAAAGCTGCCAACTGATTGCTATCAGCTGGTGGGAGAGCAAGCCCGGCTAGAGCTGGGGCCACAGACAGACGTGTTTGCTGGCGAGACCCTTGGTGATGAGTGTCATACTGGGGAAAGGTAGCGTTGGGAGGCCTGGGAGACTGAGAATCCAGCCCCCTGAGCGCGCCCGCGCCTCCTCTCTGCGGACAGCTCTGCAGCCGCGGCCGCCACCGCCTGCAGAACCGACCCTGCCAGGCCTGTGGCGAGATGGGACGGCGGAGCTGGGGTTTCTCCAGCTCGGCGGTGGCAAGGACTCCACTTTCGGCACTGTGCTGTCCCCAGTCCCCAGCCCCGGCAGGGTGGGCTCATGGAAGAGGCTCTTCGTTCCTTGAAAAATAGACTAAAAACTGTGTGCAAGATCTATATAAAAGTCTATCACAAACCATTCACACACACACAACATTCGCACGTGAACAGCGAGTGGCAGTGGCTCCTTGCTCAGAGCACGAGCAGTGGAGGCAGCGTGGCCCGCTCTCTCCAAGTGGCCAGGCCAAGTTCACACGGCGGGAGACTCCACAGCTTCTATGCTCCTGACCCCTTTTAAAGCAGAGGCATCCTTTCCTCCAGCTAGCTCTTGCACAGAAGGGAACCAGAGGAGGGGCAGGGCTGTGTGAGGTTTGACCAGAAACAACCGCGTTTCACAGGTGGGGACACTGAGGCCCAGCGAGGGAAAGGACTCTCTAAGATCACCTGGGGGCAGCAGGTTGGAGCAATGTGTTGAGAAGGAGCCTTGGCTTCATTGAGAACTAGCCATGGCCACCATGGCCTGGCAGGGGAGGCTCCTTCCAGCTCAGCCTGGCCTGGGCCTCCACCCCCTCACGGGGGCTTGGTGCAAAGTAAAACAAGATGCCCTTTCCAAGCAGCACGCGGACTGTGTTCCCCACATCCCCCTCACTGGGTGCTGCCGTGCAAGGGATGACTTGCGGGACTGTGCCTGAGTGCGGTAGCCAAGACCCTCAACTCTTCTTCAACCCCTGCCCCAACTATAGGTTTGCGATCTGTTATTTTGTAAAAATATTTCTTGAGGCCAAAGGAGGTCATAAGTCATCGACCCCACTTCCTTGCAAGGAAATCAGTTCTCAAAACAGGGAAATAGGCATGCTGCAAGGCCCATGTATAGGGATAAAGACACCCATGCTCTAAAGTCGTGAGCAAGGGGCACACTGCCCCCGCCGTACCCAGAGCCACGGCTCCGAATGTGTTCCTCGGAAGACAGGGACAAGACGGGAGAATATTCAAACAAGTAGCTTCCAGGTTTTCTGCATCATCCCCAGGCTTGGCAACTTCACGAGGCAGGGCGAAAAGCCCACACTTGCATCTAGTTACTCACTCTACACAGGCGTTCCCACCACCAATCTCCCAGACCTGCTTCTCATTCTGGATGCCCAGCTCCCCAGATCAGAAAACAGTCTGGAAGATTCCTGGATCCCTCCCTCACACTAATCTAGAGGCCACCAAGTCCCCAGAGTCCCACTCTTGCACGTCTCTCGTCCCTCTCCTCTGACCCCGCTACCATCATCTTGGCTTAAATCAATTTCTCATCCGGTTTCTCTTCTCCAGCTTCATTCCTCCCCCCACGCTGCTTTTTACAGGGTCTTTCCAAAGCCTTCCACAGGCTCCTTGTGGCCTTCAGAATTAGGCCCCACCTCCATCAAGCCCGCCTCAGTGTGGTCCCTGTCCACCAGCTCCTACTACACACTTCAGCCAAACCGAACCAAAGCACACGGGCTCCCTCATATACTGGCCATGCTGTGCTCGAAAGCCACCTCCAGCTTGGAATGCCCTTTGCAGCACCACTGCCTCAACCCAAAAGGCAATCCAGGCCCGGCCCACCAGCCAGGAGAGTCTGGAGAATGCAAGCTGAGGCCAGGCCCCTCCCAGAACTCTGGCAAGGAAGAGGGAGGCTATGGCCTGGGGACAATCTGCTATGGAAATCAAGTGGGATGTCCTTCACTCCACACTTTTGACCCTTGGCTGGACTCTGTCCAGACTCCTATCTCTGGCTTCTCTGAGACCTCCATGGCAATAACCTATATGCATCTACTTCCTGCCCCAGACTACCCTCTTGGTAGGAGAGACACCATCACCTTCCTCTGTGTGTCCCTATACCCAGCTGGGTCAGGCCTGGGGTCTGTTTTATGAGGTGAGATAGCTTCTTGTGTTGTCTTACCCATCAGGCTGAGCTCCCTGTTGGCTAGTTTCACATTGCTTCTGGTGTTTATGTGCATGGGGGCAGGTGGTGGTGTTTGGGGCATGTCAAAGCTCCTACAGGATCTGATCCTTGCCTCAATTTCAGAAACACTGCCTTTTGCACACAACTAAGTGTCTAGAGGTGTTCCCTAATCCAAGAAAGGGCAGAAAGGGAGGCCTGTCCCTTGGTGAGGGCTTACAAGCTCACCCTCATGGACTGAAGCCACCACGGGGTCCCAACAGAGGTCTGACAGGCATCCAAAACTCCTTCAACAATGAGCAAGGAGTGTGGATAGGTCCAGGCCTGCTCTCTGGATCCACATCTTTCAGGATCACAAGCCCCCAAAGAATAACCAAGTTTGGGAGATAGGCCCCAAATACTGTTCCCATGGCTGCTACCCTAGGAAAGTGGTCACTGTGCTTTTTTATTGTGCACCCTTAGCAGAAGGTTTGGGCCCCCTCATCCTCAATATGTGTAAACCAATTTACAAAACTGTACTGTCAATCCATATATTAAATATCAGTGTTACGAAGTGAACCATATTCCCCAAACTGGTATGTTGAAATCCTAACCCCCAGTACCCCAGAATGTGACTGTTTTAAGAAACAGGGCCTTTAAATAGGTGATTAAGTTAAAATAAGGTCATTAGGATGGGCCCTAACCCAGTCTGACTGGTGACCTTATAAAAGGGGGAAATTTGGACACAGATTATCTACAGAGGGAAGACCATATGAAGACATGGTGGAGACAGCCATCTACAAACCAAAGAGAAGCCTCAGAAGAAGCAAACCGTGCTGACACCTTGATCTTGATGAACTTCTGTTGTCTGTCTGTGGTATTTTGTTATAGCAACCACAGCAAACTAATATAGTAAGGCTTAATTTCTCTCTTGTTTTAAAGATAAATATAAACAGGCCTTTCTAATATGTTCCTCGCACATCTCATTTTGCTGGCTACTGCCAGGGTGGGGCTGAATTTTAGAATAAAGGCCCCAGGCCAGAGGAAATGAGGGGTCTGGTGGCTTCTGGTCATCTCTCCCTGTGGGCCTGAGTGTATCTGGAAGAATCAGAGAAGCACCCAGAAGTGTAGTTTTGCCACAGACCAGACCAAAGCTTGGACCCAATGCCCCTGTTGCTGGTGTTTCCCAAATTCACCCAGGTGCCTCAGTCCCACCTGGGAGTTGTAAGGTGGGCTCAGAACTTGTTTTTGTTAAGTGGGCCAGGTGATTCTCAGGATCGGAAGCATTTGAGAAACCCTAGTCCAGGCCATTCCACACCAGGAGATGGGTCTGTAGTTGTGGAGTGTGAATGTGTGAATGTGTCTGGGCACGTCTGAGCATCCCTACCAGGCAGAGGGAGGGAGAGAAGCTGGTGACCCAGCCTCCCACCCCATCCCTTCAATCCCGGCCCCCTCTTGGCCCTCCTCTGTCTGTCCGGACCTCTGCTGAGGCAACTAGTCTGCAGTTTCTGTCATTGCTGCATTTGCGGATCAATTTTGCACCCAGCGTTCTTTCTTTGAATCAACAGGCGGGTGGAAGAAAGGCCTTCTGCTTCCCTCCTGAGTAACTTTGCAAAGTCCCAGATGCCCTTGTTTTTTTTTCCTGGGTGTGGCCCGCCCGTGACTTTTCTCCCAGGCTCTGGGCCCTTAAGTAAAACCTAAGTCAGGCCCCCCCAACCTCGGACCGGCGGTGGGGAGGAGACTGAGGGACGCCGCGGCCAGGGGTCTGTGCTCCCGACTTGGTGGGGCATCAGGTGTGCGGATCGCGGAGCTGCCGCCTCCAGCTCCCCGGCCGACCGCAGGTTCTTTCCAAACCTCTAACAGCATCCGCCCCACCTCCGACCTCCGCCCGGCTCGGCCCAGCTCACCCAGGCCGGCAGGTGCTGGTCCCGCAGCTCGCGGCTAATGAACTGGCGTTCGTTGTCTAGGAATTCGAAGGCGGCCGCCAGGCGCCCAAGCTTCCCGCGGCGGTTCCTGCGCCACCACATCCACAGCACAGCGCCGAGCAGCAGCCAGGTTATGCTGAGCCCCAGGTAGCCGGCCAGGTAGACGGGAGCCAGGTAGAACAGCACTCGCGCCACGAAAGTGTAGAGCTCGGGCAGCAGCTGGCTGGACAGGCGCGGCTCGGGACTGGGTGCGCGCTGGCTTCTCGGGGCACCAGGGGCGCAGGGCTCCTCCGCTTGCATCTCGTCGCCGCCGTGTTGCCCTTTCCCAGAGCTTCACCCGAGCCCAGGTCCACGCGCCCCGACACCCGGGCACATCGGTCCGCCAAGTGCGAGAACCCGGGCACCGCGCCGCCCCTGCCCTGCGGGACTCGCCCGTGCGGTCTGGGCGCTCAGCTGTAGGAACGCCTAGCACTGGGGCGTGAGGTCTGCAGACGCGGTGCGCCGCTACCCCGCTCTTCTCGCGGCCAGGCTCGCCGCTGCCGACGTCTCCGCCCCCCAGGGGCGGGCCCGGGGGGGCGGGGTCAGGCCGTGGGCGGGGCGGCTGCGGGGTTTCTGCCGAGGAACCAGCGGGCGTGGGTGCCCTTCGACCCCAACGTCGCGCGCAGGCGTCAGAGGAGGGCGCAGTTGCAACGCCCGGGTAGAGCCCTAGTTGAGTAGGTGTGGCCCCGGGCGGTGTATGACTCACCGAGGCATGTGGACAAATGGCTTGTCATGGATAAACATCACATAAAACCTGTTTCCTACACCCAGTCTACAATAGGCAGTCCAGTATGGGCTGTGAGCTGGGCGTTCGAGGCCTTCCACGGACCGGCTCGCCGGGCCTCCCCACCCAAGGGTGGGCATGACTCTGGCCCCTGGAGCCGGGCATCTCTGCCCCCTCCTCTGGCATCTCATAAAGCTTAGACCTGGCCCCCAACCCAACCTAGCCAAGCCCAGGGTCCCTTTTGTCCCCCACAATGCCCTCTGCCCCGCATTCCCCACTCTGTCGGGTGTCAGTTTGGATCTTAATTCCCTGCATCGTCAGACTCCGAGTTCCCGGGTGGCCAGGCCGTCCTGCTAGTCTCTGGGGCGCCCAACACAGCAGGTGACAGGTGGACACAAGAGAGATGAAGGGCAAGCCCTAGGATGCTTGGGGGTCAGTTGTGAAGCCTATAGTTTCTATCTAATCCTTTTCTGAATTATCAGAGCAGGGGAGTCTCAGTCTCCACATTCAGACATAAATCATCTTGTGGATGGGCATACATTTTAGGCGGCTTGCATGAGTGAGCACATCCATTACTGGAATGTGATTCTGGAGTTGACAAATGTACTGGAATGATTCTGAGCTTTCAGTAATTTCACTGAAAGGCTGGACCCAATGGACAACAACCAGAAGATAACTATATTCTTTCTCTCTGTCCCTTCAGGTATTGCTCTCTCTCTGGCCTTATCCTTCTCTATTGGATAAAATTACTTGCTGCAATGAGTGTTTTCAATAACAGGCTTGTTCCTGGTGGCCAGAATAGTTGGGCGCTCCTCTATCATTCTCAACCTTCCAGGACTCAACCAAAATGGAAGCTGAAAACCTCCCAGCTTAAACACTGTTACACTCTTTCCCAGTGTAACCTGGGAAATCAATGCAGGAAATGCGGCTCACTTGAGGGTTTTTTGTTTTGTTTTGGTTTTGTTTTTGGAGAGCTCCTTTTTGGTTGTACACAATCCTATTAAAGGCTCTGAGAAGTCCTGCAGATAGAAAGCTGTTAAATTTTATTTAACTCAATGTTACCCAAATTATTTGACCACAGAATTCTTTTACTCAAAACACTTCTCTTATTGGTTGACCCAAATTAACTTATGCTAAAGAACTGAGAATGTATGATAGGAATATCATCAAGTGCCCTGGAACTTGAGGCAGGAATGCTGCTGGATGTCAGGATGGATGCACCAGGAAGCTGACTGTTGACTCAGCTCTGATTCCCTGTTGCTCTTCCAATTGACCTCCCTCCTCTGTGTCTGGCTGAAGTGGAGAACACAGCACCTTTCTCACAGCTTCCAGGTTCACAGAACTTTCCAGAGACTGCTTGACCCTTATCCTGTCCCAATTCCAAATGCTCTGGAGAGAGGACCCAATTGTATCCATCATCCCCTCCCCTCTTCACGCACACCAGGTCCACACCACATCCTCCTCATGGGTTAGTGTGCTTGCAGAGGGCGTGTGGAAGGTAAGGTGTTTGGAGGACAATTAGCAGATAATGGAAGGTTGCTGACTTGTGAGCTGGATGGACACCCACAAAGATGTCCAGTAAGAGGCTTGAATCATCCTGTGGACCACTGCTACCCCCAGCTGCATTGCCTTCTCTGCTCCTTGAACACACCAAGCTCATGGATGCCTCAAGGCTTTTGTACTTGCTGTTTCTTCTACCTGGAAAGTTCCCCTCTTGAATTTTCCCCAAAGTACATTAGGGTAGTGGGATTATGGTTGATTTTCTTGTCCAAACTTTATAATGCCATTAAATTGCTCTCATAAATTAAATATGTAAGAACACTGAGAATGTGGCACCTAAAATTTCACATCCCACCTGAGGTTGAATCTGTGCCTAGAACATTGGAGCCATTATTTCCCTTGACCTGGACACTTTAGTTACTATAGCTAGTAAAAGACATTTTATGTACTGTTTGATCATCACAAAACCTGGGCAGAATGATATCTTCCAAAGCCTTTGCCTGAACTCATTTGAGAGTTCATAATATTATAGCAGTTTTTCAGAGAACACTAAATCATTTGTTCAATATATTTATTAGCTACTCTTGTGGGTCAAATTGTGTCCCCCCCAAAAAAATTTTGTTGAAGTCCTAATCCTTGGTATCTGTGAACGTTATTTTATTTGGAAATGGGGTCTTGGTAGATGTAATCAAGCTAAGACGAGATCATACTGGATTAGGGTGGAGTCTAAATCTAATGACTGGTTCTTGTAAAAACGGAGATTTTGAAACAGAGACACAGAGGAAGAAGGTCGTGTGACGACAGTAGTAGAAACTGGAGAGATGCAGCTACAAACCAGGGAGAAAGAATGAGACAAGGAAGGAGTCTTCCCCAGAACCTTCAAGAGAGAGCTTGGTCCTGCCAACACCGTGATTTCAGATTGCTAGTTCCAGGACAGTGAAAAAAAATAAATGTCTGCTGTTTTAAACCCTCCCATTTGTGGTATATTGTTACGGCAGCCCTTGGAAACTAACACAGCCAACTACTAAGTGCCAGGCACTGTTCTAGGCCCAGGAGATTCACGGTGAACAGACTAGATAGGCTCCCTGCTCCTAGAGAGCTGATATTCTAGTGAAAGAAGACAGACAAACAGGAGAATAGCAGGTAAGGAAAAGCACTATGAAGACAATGCAGTGAGGGGGGGTGAGGGTGACTGGTGGAAGGTGGAGGGCGGTTTTCACCAGGGTGATTTGGAAAGGGCTCTCTGAGAAGATGACATTTGTGTTGAGACCTAAGTAACAAAGAAGGCTAAAGGTGTACCTATGATTTCATCTTTTTAAAAAATGTAACATCTCGGGTGCCTGGGTGGTTCAGATGGTTAAGCGTCTGCCTTCGGCTCAGGTCATGATCTCAGGGTCCTGGGATCGAGTCCCGCATCGGGTTCCCTGCTCAGTGCAGAGCCTGCTTCTCCCTCTCCCTCTGCCACTCCCTCTGCTTGTGCTCTTCTATCTCTCTGTCAAATAAATAAATAAAATTAAAAAAAAAACAAAACGCAACATCTCATAAAAGCACCTGTCCTTTGGGACAGAAAGACAAGTAGCCTCTGCTGTGTAGATGTCATCAGTTTTACTTTTGCATTTCTTGTGTGGGGCTAGAGTAATTTTCTTTGTGTCTGCCCACTCCGTTGGGCTGGGAGTCCCTAATGTCCTCCGTGTCCAGCGCAGTTGGGCATACAGAAGGCCGAGAGGGCATTGGGTGACAGCATGGTCTTTTCCTCCATCTGCCTGAGTTTAAATCTAGACTCGAGCACTTCCTGGCTCTGGGAAAGGTCCCTAACTTCTCTGCAGTTCAGTTTCCTCATCTGGAAAATGGAGATCATAGTAATACTTAAATCATACGGGGGCGTGAGGAGTAAATAAGACACATGGGTACAAAGCTGTATATTCAGATGGGGAGGTTGTCAAGAAGACTTTAGTTTGTTCTATATTGTTTGACTTTTTACAGCAAGGATGTACTTATGTACTCTCTGTATAAGTAAAATTTTTTTATTGTGGGAAAATGCATAGAACAGATTTATGATCTTAGCCATTTTAAGCGCACAGTTCAGTGGTATTGAATAATATTGTGCAACCATCACCCCATCCATCTCCAGAGCTCTTCGTCTCACAAAATTTAAACTCCTGTCCCCTCTGCCTCCCTCTGGCAACCACCATTCTCTCTCTGTGATTTTGACTTGCCTAGGTATCTCATTTAAGTCATAGAAATCATGCAGAATTTGTCTTTCTGTGACTGACTTACTTCACTTAGCATAATGTCCTCAAGGTTCATTCATATTATAGCATAGTGCAAAATTCCCTTCCTTTTAAAGGCTGAATAATATTCCATTGCATGTATACAGCACAGTTTGCTATTCCATTCATCAGGCGCTCAGGTTGCTTCCACATGTAGCTACTGTGAATAATGCAGCCATGAGCATGGGGATACAAATATCTCTTGGAGACTCTCTTTCCATTTTGGGGGGTATATACCCAGAAGTGGAATTGCTGGATCATATGGTAATTCTGTTTAATTTTTTGAGGAACCACCATTCTGTTTTCCATGGTTTTACCTTTCACATCCCCACCAACATCCCCACCAAGTGCACAAGCCTTCCACTTTCTCCACCAACCTGTGCTATTTTCTGTTGTTGTTGTTTCTTTTTTATAGTAATCATCCTAATGGGCATGGAGGGATCTCATTGTGGTTCTGACTTGCATTTCTCTAATGATTAGTAATGTTGAGTGTCTTTTCATATGCTTGTTGGTCCTTTGTATATCATCACTGAAAAAACACAGAAACACTTCTGGGGATATAATGTACAACCATGGCAACCATAGTTTCAAATCCAGTATTCCATATTTGAAAGCAGCTGAGAGAGTAGATCTTAAAAGTTTTCATCACACACACACACAACTATAATTATGTGAGATGATACATGTGTTAACCTTGTTTTGGTGATCATATCACAATTTATACATATATCAAATCATCACATTGTACACCTTAAGCTTACCCAATGTTATATGTCAATTATGTCTTAATAAAGCTGGAAAAAATTTTAAAAACACAAAACAATGATTTGCTGTATGACCATATGCAAATGTCATTCCACTCTGGACCTTAGCAACCCCTTGTGTCCAATGTGAAGAGTTTAACCAGAGCATCTGTGAGGTCTCGGGCACCGGTTCTCTCAGTGGGTCTTGATAATTTACTGGGTTACCAAGCTTAGTACCCAGCAGTAGGTGCTTTATGTTTGTGAAGGAAACACAAGAATGAAGGAAACACACAAGAATGAAGACCCGAATGTGTTTGAGCCAAGAACAGGATGGCCCTTAATCATATCCTCTGATAAAAAGCAACAGAGGGAGCTGCAAATCCATAGCTCCTTAGCCTGGAAACTTCTCAAGCCAGGCCTACAAACTGCACAACCAGTGAAATTTGACAATATTTCCAGAGCACTGTTTGGGGTGCTGGGGGTGGGAAAGTGTACCGGTTATACCCAAGAAGTCAATTATTTCATACTCTCATCATGAAGATGTAGTAGAGGGGTGAGTGTGTGTGTGTGTGTGTGTGTGTGCGTGCGCATGTGTGTGTCTGGTGAAGGAAGTGTGGCAGCAGGAAGATATCGGGGGTGGGAGGGTGAAGATGTCCCTACAATGTCCTTCATGATTTGACCACGGCCTGTCGCTCCAAGACCACCTCCTGATGGCTCCAGCCTGTGTCTGCGCTTCTGGTGCCACCTCACTTCTCACACGCTCTCGCGCCCTAAACCGGAAGAAGGTGGCCCTGTGGCTCTTAGCTGTTCTGGGTCAACGTGGCATTCCTGGGCACGTGCTGCCATCTCAGAGGGTCAGGCTCTAATTGCTTCCCCCTTTCTCCAACCTGGCATGGGGGACACAACCATGGAGATAACCACTTTGTTAAAAGCCTCAGCCATGTCTCTCTCAGACTCTCACCGTGGGCAGGGTCTGTTACCTCCCACCCCACAGATGTGGTTCCAGAACTCCTCACACAGGTCCTAGAGGCTGAAGTCTGGGGATCCTGCCTCACCCCTTCCTACAGAACTCTTCCCACCCTTCCCCCTCTTCTCCTCTCCGTTGGCTCCAACTTCCACTCCTGCCATGCTTGACACCCACAAACTAGTACTTTGATTACCAAAAATAAACGAGACCAAAGGTGTCTTTTTTTTTTACTGTGGTAAAACACACTAACATAAAATGTACTATTTTAAACCATTTTGAGTGTACAGTTCAGTAGAATTAAATACGTTCACATTGTTGTGCAACAACAATGGTGCCACACCATCCATCTCCAGAACTTTTCCATCATCTCAAACTGGAACTCTGTACCCACAGAACAGTAACTCCCCATTCCCCCTCCCCCAGTCCCTGGCAACCACTATTTCACTTTCTGCCTCTGTGAATTTGACTATTCTAGGTTCCTCATATAGTTGGAATATTTGTCCTTTTCTGACTGACTTATTTCACTTTGCATAATGTCCTCAAGTTTCATCCATGTTGTAGCACGTGTCAGAATTTCCTTTTTAAGGTTGAATAATATTCCATTGTGTGTGTATACCACATTTTGTTTTTCCATTTGTCCACTGATGGGCATTTGGATTGTTTCTACCTTTTGCTTATTGTGACCAATGCTGCTACGAACACAGGTGTACAAACATCTGTTTGAGTCCCTGCTTTCGATTCTTTGGGGATGTACCCAGAAGTGGAATCGCTGAATCATGTGGTAGGTAATTCCAGGTTTCATTTTTTGAGGAAATGTCATAATGTTTCTCATTTGTTTGTTAAACTTACTTTATTCAAGTTTGTAAAATTTCAAAAGTAACTCATGCTTGCTTTAGCAAATAATGTATAAAGAAGTTTAAAATTAAAAAAAAGAAGTTTAAAATCATGTACCCTATATGTGGTCAGTGGTATCCATTCGGTTTATGTCCTTCCTCATCTCTCTCTCTGGGTTCATACAATGACACACACACACACACAAATACAGAGCTAGTTTTGGTTCTTTTTCTTTTTTTTCTTTCTCTTTTCTTTCTAAAATGAGATAATAGAAACTCAAAAGCTCTCCAGTATAACTCACAAAATCCCTATGAGGTACATATTAAATATTGAAGTTATTTTATAGTTGGTTATTAAAGCAGATCAAAATAACATTCATGTGCTCATAACAGTGGTAAAAGCATGTGGGGGGAAGAAACAACCACTAGATTTTTGGAGCCAAACAGGAAAAAAAAATTAGAAAAAAAATAGGAAAAAAATTAGAACTCATCCAAAGAAGGTAAAAACAGTAATTTGAGAAGATCTATGCACCCCTATGTTTATTGCAGCATTATTTATAATAGTCAAGATGTGGAACAACCTAAGTGTCCATCAATAGATGAGTGGATAAAGATGATGTGATTATATATATATATATATAGTCAAATATTACTCAGCCACAAAAAAAGAATGAAATCTTGCCATTTGCAACAACATGGATGGACCTAGAGGGTGTTACGCTAAGTGAAATAAATCACAGAAAGACAAATACCATATAATTCCATTTATATGTGGAATCTAAAAAACAAAGAACAACAAAAACCAGACTTATAAATACAGAGAACAAACTAGGGGTTGCTGGGTGGGGGGGTAGGTGAAATAGGGGAAGGAGATTAAGAGGTACAAACTTCCAGTTATAAAATAAATAAGTCACAGGGGTGAAAAATACAGTATAGGGAATATAGTCAATAATATTGTAATAACTTTGTATAATGACCTGTACTAACCACACTTATTATGGTGAGCATTTCATAATTGTCATTATCTTGTGCACAAATATATGTCAACTATATTTCAATTACAAAAATAAAAATAAAAAAAAAAATAAAACAAGCGCCAAAAAAGAAAAAAACCAAAACAGTCTTTCGGGTAACTCGTTACTCATAGTATGTTACCTTGCAGATGATAAATGAATTTTAAACCAGACCAACAGAGAACAAAGGTCTGTTTTTTTCTGTAAACGTAAATATGAAATAGGGGTGCCTGAGTGGCTCAGTCGGTTGAGCATCTGACTCTTGGTTTTGGCTGGGGTCATGATCTCAGGGTCCTGGGATCCAGCCTTGCATGGGTTTTGTGCTTAGTGGGGATTCTGATTGAGGATTCCCTCCCTCTCCCTCTGCCTCTGCCCCTTCCCCCACTCTCAAATAAATAAATCTTTTTTTTTTAAGTAAAGATGAAATCTGTCATTCAAATCATGAAATGAGATCTCACCCAACACATAGTCCAGAAAAATGCCAGGAAAAGTAAAAATAGGTCTTTTAGCAGAAGGAAGGCAAGGCACAGTGACTACTGCAGTGAGACTTTCTTGATCCCTCCTTTGAGTTCACCAGCACCCAGCCTGTTGTGTGGACGGCCTCTCCTCAACTCTGGAAAGAGAGTCTCTAAGATCCCCCCAACCCTTATCCCATTCACATGTGTCTCCCATTTCTACTCCCAGTAACACACCTGCCTGAAATAAATCCCTGATGAATGTCATCACTTACAGAGTAAGTAAATCTCTTTGATTATAAGAAAAGGTTTGTCTTTCCAAAAGCACATATACATATATATTGTAAGGGAAAACAGACGAGGTGTTTCATTTTAGATTCTATAATTAGATCAGCCTTAAATGTGTTGATAATTTTCTTTTAAGCCATAGTATTATGAAGGAAAACTGCAACTATCATTCCTTAATTGGGAAGAGTAGGTTACTGGGAATTAGTTTTTTATACCTGTTGTGGTAGATAATTGTTTAATATCTGTCAGCAATTAAAATTCTGACCATACAGACTTATAGTAATTAGTAGATCTTTTTAGTGTGGAAACATGATCTGAGAGTGTTGATATTATTTGATTTTGACTTTTGCGTAATATCCTTTCTGTTCCCTTGTATCCTCTGAAAAAAAAAACGATTCTTCTAATTGTCCAAAAAGAGGTCTATGTCCTTCAATCTCGTGATTAATTCTCCTCCCAGATTTTCCACATTTGTCTTTGGCTATTTCATTCATTTATTCAACAAGTATTCAGGGAGGGCCTTTTACACACCAGGCACTGTTTAGAACACTGGCGGTGTCACAGTGAATAAAACAGACAAAACTGCCTTGGGAAGTTTATGTTCTAGTTTTGCTTTTCTAGCTTAGTTGGCTAGCTAATACATATATTTTTTTCTAACATCTTCTACTCTACTCTTTAAGGACCTAATATAATTTTTGAGCTTCTTCTTCCCATGCCTAGGCAAACTCTGTTGTTTGACCTCAAACAGCAGTCCTAGTTATCAGTAGCGGATCTTTATCTAGAGTCTTCTCACACACTAGTGTTAGAAACTGTTTCACATTCGTTTGCTTTTCTTTGGTCTGAGATCTTTTGTTAGTTCCAATCCTGTTACCTAGCTGCATATTGCTCCTCATACTGTCTGGGAGGCCCCTTAGTTGCAGGATCGTGTCCCACAGATCCTACTAGGGCTGGCAGATGCAGGAGTGACAGAAGTGCCCACTGTGGAAGGTCTCTCAGGCAGTCCACACTGACACCGCAGCTCAACCCCACCTGGAGGTCTGTCACAGCTGATACAATCACCGCTGAGTAATGAATGCCAGTGCTGACCAGGGTGCAAACCTGGCTCTTCAAGGACAAAGACCAAGCGAGACATGGACAATCCTTCCTGTCCTTACTGCCCTTCTGGAAAACTGTCCAATGGCACATCTCCACGCTGACAGCAGTTCTACCTCCAGCCCTTCAGGTCCAACCTGGTCATTCTATATTTTCCATCACATTGTTTTAATAATTCTAGGACTGCAAGATTTTCTTTCTTTTCTTAATCAGTTGTGTTTTCAAAATAAATTGTGAAGTTGTTTTCAAGGAATTTTTCAATTTGACCTAAAATTTAAAACATGTTGGCATAGGGGTGTTTATAATATTCTTATTTTTTAAAAATGTCTGTAGGATCTGTAGTGATGTTCTTCTTAAAATATTTTTTTTAAGTAGGCTCCACACCCAGTGTGGAGCCCAACACATGGCTTGAACTCACAACCCTGAGATCAAGACCCTCATGAGCTGAGATCAAGAGTTGGATACTTAACCAATTGAGGCACCCAGGCAGCCCCTTAAATTCTTGTTATACTTTATATTCTCTCCTTTTGTCCCCTTAAGCAGTCTTGGTAGGGGTTTATCAATTTTTTAAAAAAGATTTTATTTATTTATTTGAATGAGACCCAGAGAGCATGAGCAGGAGGCAGGAGGAGCAGAGGAAGAGGGAGAAGCAAGCTCTCCGCTGAGCAGGGAGCCCAATCCGGCCCCATCCCAGGATTCTGGGATCATGACCCAAGCAGAAGGCAGACACTTTACCAACTGAGCCACCCAGTTGCCCTAGGGTTTATCAATTTTATTAACCTTTTCAAATAAGAAACTTTTGGCTTCAATTATTTTCTCTATTGTTTGTCGACTTATTTCCATGATTGTGCTCTATATTTCCTTTCTTCTGCTTTCTTTGAGTTTACTTTGCTGCGATTTTTTTTCTTCTAGCTAGCTTTCTTTTTTTTTTTTAGATTTTATTTATTTATTTGACAGAGAGAGAGACACACAGCGAGAGAGGAACACAAGCAGGGGGAGTGGGAGAGGGAGAAGCAGGCTTCCTGCTGAGCAGGGAGCCCGATGTGGGGCTCACTCCCAGGACCCTGGGATCATGACCTGAGCTGAAGGCAGACGCTTAATGACTGAGACACCCAGGTGCCCCTCTAGCTAGCTTCTTGAGATAGAAGTTAAGATAGTTACTTTTGGGGGGACGCTTGGGTGGCTCAGTCAGTTGAGCATCTGACTCTTGGTTTTGGCTCAGGTCGTGATCTTGGGGTCACGAGATCAAGTGAGCCCCCTACCCTGTCAGGCTTTGCACTCAGCGGGGCACCTGCTTGAGATTCTCTCTCTCCCTCTCCCTCTGCCCCTCCTTCCATGCGCATGTGCTCTCTCTCTCTCTCAATAAATAAATAAAATCTTTAAAAAAGATAGTTACTTTCAACTTTTCTTCTATAACATATGCATTTAGAGCTATAAATTTCTAAGTACAGCTATAGCTGAGTCCTACAAGTTTTTAAAATAGCAAATTCCTAGCATTTATTCAGGCCATACTGTGTGTAAAGCACTGTATTAAAAGCTTTACAAGCATTTTCTATTTATATATTTATTTTTAGTAAATATAATTTACAAACAGTAAAACACACAAATCTTAAAGGTACAACTCAACCAATTTCTACCAATTATACATCTGTATAGTCCCCAGGTCCAGATATGGAACATCTTTATTACTCCAGAAATTTTCCTCATGCTTTTCCTAGTTAACATCCATGTCCAGAGGTAACCACTTGTCTGAGTTCTGTTACCATCGATTCTATGTGGTGTTCCTCAGCTTCATATAAATTAAATCCAACAGTAATTCAACAATACACTTCTGTGTCTGCGTTTGTTGCTCAATTTAGTGTTTTTAATATTTATCTGTGCTATCGCATGTATGAGGTTTTTAAAATTAGTATGTAATATTCCATTGCATGGATATACTACAATTTGTTGATCCAGTCTCCTAAAGATGGAAATTTAAATTTTTCTAGTTTTTGGCTATTATGAATAAAGTGATATGAAAATTCTTACATACATTGTTAGGTGGACCTATGCTCTCTTGATCTTATGCTGAATTGCTTGCTTTGCTATAGGATATGTGAATTTTTAGTTTTAGTAGCTATTACCAGTATTTCTCATATTTTAAATTACATTGTATAAATATTAATTTTACTATTTTTCTAATTTCCTGATATATTTACAATTGGCAGTAAGGAAGTTTTGGTTTTGTTTTTTTTTAATTCTTAAAATTCAATTTAGTTAACACATACTGTACTTTTAGTTTCAGGGATAGAATTTAGTGATAGTTGCAAAGGGAGTTCTTAATGTTTCATCAAACGCCTTTTTTTTTTTTAAGAGAGAGAGAGAGGTGGGGGAGGGGCAGAGGGAGAGAGAAAGTCTTACGCAGGCTCCACACCCAGCATGGAGCTCTATGCAGGGCTCAATCTCACAACCCTGAGATCATGACCTGAGCCCAAATCAAGACTTTGGATGCTTAACCAACTGAGCCACCCAGGCACCCTGTTGTCAAACACTTTTATTCTTTTTTTTTTTTTTAAGATTTTATTTATTTATTTGACAGAGAGAGACACGGCGAGAGAGGGAACACAAGCAGGGGGAGTGGGAGAGGGAGAAGCAGACTCCCCATTGAGCAGAGAGCCCGATGCAGGGCTCAATCCCAGGACCTCAGGATCATGACCTGAGCCGAAGGCAGACGCTTAATGACTGAGCCACCCAGGCACCCCGTCGAACACTTTTAAAGGTCTGGGAACAATAATAAATTTTCCCATTGATTAAGTTTCAGCTTGTCCCATTTAATGTGCAAAGTGAGTGCTGTCTGTATATATGTCATAACATAATCACAGGAGTGACAGCCCATCATTTTTGTCATGTTCTGTTGACCAAAAGCAAGTCACTGGTCTCCCCACACTCCAAGAGAGTGTGATTTAATACCAGAGGACAGAGATCATGGGGCCATCTTAGAATTTTGCCCACAACAACATCTTAACAATATTGAGTTTTCCAATCCATGAACGTGTTATATCCCTTCACGTATTAAGGACTTCCATAGTTTATTATGATTTGGAGTATTTTTGCTTTTTTGTTTTTTGTTTTTAGATGTTTGTAGCTTTCAGAATAGAGGACTTGAACAACTTTTATAAGAGTTATTCCTAGGTTTTCAATGTTTTTGATGCTATGGTAAGTGGTGTTGATTTTAAAATTTTGTTTTCTAGTACTTTATCGCTAGCATCTAGAAATACAACTGGTTTTTTTTTTTTTTTTTTTAAGGCTAGTCAAGTGAAGTAGTGGGAGCGGAGAAGGAACAAAGAAATCTGTAACTGGCTATTCTGAATTAATTGGGAACACTACTGCACTCAGACCAGCCTACAATTGGTTTTTCTGTATTGACTTTGTATGCACTAAATTAATTTATTAGTTTGCAGATTCTTTTGAATGCTCCAAAAATATAATCATGTTATCTGCCAATAAGCACAATTTTTTTCCTTCTTTGTTTTCAATTTTTATATTTTTTGTTTCTTTTCATTGTCATTTTGGAATGGCTAACACCTTCAGTATAATGTTGAACAAGAGTGAGAGCAAATCCTTGTCTTTTTCCTGATCTTAGAGGAAAAATGTTCAATCTTTTATCATAAACATGATTTAGCTGTAGTTTTTTTAAAAGATATCCTTCATCAGATTAAGGAACTTCCCCTTTTACATCAGTTTCCTGAATTTGATTAAATGCTTTTTTCTGTATCTATGGAGATGATCATATAGTTTTCCCCCTTTATTCTGTTGATGCAGTGAATTATGGTGATTGAGTTATAGTTGTATAATTGACCCCACATACCTAGAATAAAATCCATTTGGTCATTAAGTAGTCCCTCCTTTTAATTTATTTGAGTATTTGATTTCCTAATATTTTGTTTAGAATTTTTGCATCTATGTTCATGAAAAATATGGTTCTGAAATGTTCTGTTCTTATAATTTTCTTTCCTTGTCAATTTTTGATATCAGGATTATGCTGGCCTCATAAATAAGTTAGGAAGTTTTCTTTTTCCTCTGTGCTTTGAAAGAGTTTGTATATGGTTGGTATTATATCTTCTTTGATGTTTGGCAAAACTTACCAATGAAATCATATTCTCACTGGGAAGGTTCTTGATTGTTGATATAATTTCATCAATATCAATGACTATTCAGACATTTATTTATTCTTATGTCAGGTTTATGTTCAATAGGTTATAATTTCCTGATTTGTTTAGTTAAAAATTATTCTATTTTCTGTTGTGACTTCCCCTTTGACCCATTGATTATTTGGAAGTTCCTGTTTAATTTTTAAATATCTGGGGGTTTTTAGTTTGTTATTATTTTCTAATTTAAATTCATTGTGGTTAGAAAATATACTTTGTATGATTTCAACTCTCAGAAATGTTTTGAATCTTGCTTTATGGCCCAGCATACAGTCTATTTTGGTTCTATGTGCACTTGAAAAGGTATATTCTACAATTGATGGGTATCATATTCTATAAATGCCATTTAGATCAAGAAGATTGAGAGAGGCCTAGGTGGCTCAGTCGGTTAAGTGTCAAACTCTTGATTTCAGCTCAGGTCATTATTTCAGGGTTGTGAGATCAAGTCCCATGTCCAGCTCTGTGCTCAGCATGGAATCTGCTTGAGATTCTCTCCCTCTGCCCTCCCCCCTCATGTACATAAATTAATTAAATCTTAAAAAAAGATTGATGGGGGCGGGTGGGTAGCTCAGTTGGTCAAGCAACTGCCTTCGGCTCAGGTCATGATCCCAGCGTCCTGGGATCGAGTCCCACTGGGGGGAGCCTGCTTCTCCCTCTCCCACTCCCCCTGCTTGTGTTCCCTCTCTTGCTGTGTCTCTCTCTGTCAAATAAATAAAATCTTTAAAAAAAAAAAAGATTGATGGTATTGTGCAGAACTTCCATATCTTTACTAATTTCTTGTCTAGCTATTTTATAAGTTACTGAGAGGAGGGTTAAAATCTCCAACTGTAATTGTTGGTTTGTCTATTTCTTCTTTAGTTCTGTCAAATACTGTTTCATGTATTTTGAAGCTCTAATATTAGGCACATACACATTTATAATTATGTCTTTCTAATGAATTCACCATTTTATTATTATAAAATGTCCCTGTTTATATCAGATAGTTCTCCTTATCTTAAAGTCTATTTGTCTCATATGAACAAAATCACTTCAGCTTTCCTGTACTTATTGCTTGTATACCCTTCTCAATCCTTTTACTTTCAACTTATCTGTGTTCTTATATTTAAAGTGTGAGAGTATATATATGTACATATATATTTATACATAGAAATACACATATACATATAAATAAATATATATATTAAGTGTAAATGGACCCCAATCAAAAGGCATGGGGTGACTGAATGGATAAAAAAAAAACAAGACCCATCTATATGCTACCTACAGAGACTCACTTTAGACCTAAAGTCAAATACAGACTAAAAGTTGAAGGGATGGAAAAAATTACCATGCAAATGTAAGCAAAAAAAAAAAAAAAGTCAGGGTAGCAATACTTATATCAGATAAAATACACTTTAAAACAAAAGACTGTAGGGCACCTGGGTGGTGCAGTCATTAGGCGTCTGCCTTCAGCTCAGGTCATGATCCCAGGGTCCTGGGATCGAGCCCCGCATCGGGCTCCCTGCTCCGCAGGAAGCTTGCTTCTCCCTCTCCCACTCCCCCTGCTTGTGTTCCCTCTCTCGCTGTGTCTCTCTTTGTCAAATAAATACAATCTTAAAAAAAAAAAAAAGACTGTAGCGAGAGGCAAAGAAGGGCATTGCATAATGATAAAGGGATCTACCCAACAAAAGTTGTATACAAATTGTGAATATCTAAGAACACAACATAGGAGCACCTAAATAAGTAAAGCAAACATTAACAGACATAAAAGGGAGAAATTAAGAGTAATACAATAATAGTAGGGGACTTTAACACACCCCACTTACATCAATGGATGTATCCAGACAGAAAATCAACAAGGAAACAGTGGCTTTTTTTTTTTTTTAAGATTCTTATTTATTTACTTATTTGTCAGAGAGAGTGAGAGTGCACAAGTAGGGGGAATGGCAGGCAGAGGGAGAAGCAGGCTCCCTGCTGAGCAAGGAGCCTGATGCAGGACTCCATCCCAGAACCCTGGGATCATGACCTGAGCTGAAAGCAGATGCTTAACAGACTGAGCCACCCAGGCATCCTGGAAACAGTGGTTTTGAATGATACATTAGATTGGATGGACTTAACAGACACATACAGAACATTCCATTCAAAAACAACAGAATACACATTCTTTTCAAGTGTACATGGAACATTCTCCAGAATAGTCACAGGTTAGACCACAAAATCAGTCTTAATAAATTTAAGAAGACTGAAGTTATATCAAGCATATTTCCCAACCACAATGCTATAAAACTAGAAATCAATTACAAGAAATAAAGTGGAAAGAATACAAATACACGGAGCCTAAACAACATACTACTAGACAATGAATGGGTTAATCAAAAAGTCAAAGAGAAAAAAAAACACATGGAGAGGGGTGCCCAGGTGGCTGAGTCGGTTAAGCATCTGCCTCTTGATTTCAGCTCAGGTCAAGATCTCACGGGTGTGAGATCAAGTCCCACACTGGGCTCTGTGCTCAGCGGGGAGTCTGCTTCTCTCCCTGTATCTCTCCCTCTGCCACTGCCCCTCCCCCCACTCATACTCTCTCTCTCTTTCTCTCTCTCAAATAAATCTTAAAAAACACACACACACACATACACACACACACACGGAGACAAATGAAAATGAAAACACAATGTCCAAAATCTTTGGGACACATAAAAGCAGTCCTACAAGGGAAGTTTATAGCAATACAGGTCTATCTCAAACAAAACAAAACAAAACAAAATCTCAATCAACCTAACCTTACCCTTAAAGGAGCTAGAAAAATAAGAATAAACAGAACCTGAAACCAGCAGAAGGAAGGAAATAATAAAGATTAGAGCAGAAAGAAATGAAATAGAGACTAAAAAAGAACAATAGAAAAGATCAATGAAACCAGGAGCTGGTTCTTTGAAAAGATAAACAAAATTGATAGACTTTTAGTCAGACTCATCAAGAAAAACAAGAGAGGGGACTCAAATAAATAAAATCGTAAATGAAAGAGGAGAAATGACAACTGACACCACAGAAATACAAAGGATTATAAGAGAATATTATGAAAAACTATATGCCAACAAATTGGACAACCTGGATAAATTCCTAGAAACATATAATCTTTCAGGATTGGAGGATTGAATCAAGAAGAAATAGAAAATTCGAACAGACCAATTACTGGCAATGAAATTGAATCAGTAATGAAAAATTTCCAAAAAACAAAAGTCACTACCAGATGGCTTCATAGGTGAATTCTTCCAAACATTTAAAGAAGAGTTAATACCTATTTTTCTCAAACTATTCCCAAAAAAAGAAGGGGAAGGAAAGCTTCCAAATACACTCTACAAGGCCAGCATCACTCTCATACCAAAGCCAAACAAAGACACTACAAAAGAGGAGAAAATTACAGGCCAATGGCTCTGATGAGCACAGATGCAAAAACCCTTCACAAAATGTTAGCAAACCAAATTCAACAAAGCATTAAAAGGATCATTCATCACAATCAAATGGGATTTATTCCAGAATGCAAGGATGGTTCAGTATTTGCAAATCAGTCAATATGATACATTACATTAATAAGAGGAAGGTTAAAAACCATATGATCATCTCAATCAATGTATTTGACAAAATACAACAGCTTTTCATGATAAAAACTTTCAACAAAGAGGGTGTAGAAGGAACATACCTCGACATAATAAAGGCCATATCTGACAAACCTATAGCTAACTTCACACAATGGTGAAAAACCGAGAGCTTTCCTCTCAGAGAAAAAGACAAAGATGTCCACCCTCAACACTTTTATTCAATATACTAATGGAAGTTCTAGCTGTAGCAATCAAATAAAGAAAAGAAATAAAAAGCATCCAAACTGGTAAGGAAGAAGTAAAGCTGTCACTATTTGTAGATGATATGATATAATATATTAAAAAAAAAACAACAACCCTAAAGACCACCAAAACACTATTAGAACTGGTAAATGAGTTCAGTAAAGTGACAGGATACAACATTAATGTGCAGAATCTATTGCATTTCTATACACTAATAATGAAGTAGCAGAAAGAGAAATTAGGAAAATCATTCCATTTACAACTGCACCAGAAAGAATAAAATACCTAGGAATAAACTTAACAAAGGTAGTGAAAGACCTGTACTCTGAAACCTATAAGGCAGTGATGAAAGAAATTGAAGATGACATGAACAAATGGAAAGACATTCCATGCTCATGGATTGGAAGAATTAATACTGTTAAAATGTGCATACTACCCAAAGCAGTCTACAGGTTCAGTGCAATCCTTGTCAAAATACCAACAGCATTTTTCACAGGACTAGAACAGATAATCCTAAAATTTGTTGGAACCACAAAGACCTAGAAGAGCCAAATCAATCTTGAGAAAGAACAAAGCTGGAGGCATCACAATCTCAGATTTCAAATTATACTACAAAGCTATAATAATCAAAACATTATGGTACTGGCACAAAAATAGACATATCAATCAATGGAACAGGTAAGAGAGCCCAGAAATAAACCATACCTATATGGTGAATTAATCTACGACAAAGAAAGCAAGAATATACAATGGGGAAAAGACAGTCTCTTCAATAAATGATGCTGGGAAAACTGGGCAGCAACATGCAAAAGAATGAAACTGGACCACTTTCTTACACCATACACAAAAATAAACTCAAAATGGATTAAAGACCTAAATGTGAGACTGAAACCATAAAACTCTTAGAAGAAAACAGATGGAGTAATCTCTTGGATATTGGCCGCAGCAACATTTTTCTAGGTATGTTTCCTCAGGCAAGGGAAACAAAAGCAAAAATAAACTATTGGGACTACCTCAAAATAAAAGCTTCTGCACAGTGAAGGAAACAACCAACCAAACAAAAAGGCAACCTACTGAATGGGAGAAGATATTTGCCAATAATGTACTCAAATATATAAAGAATTTATACAACTCAACACTGAAAAAAAAAACCCAAAACAAAAACAAACAAACTAAAACCCAAACAACCTGATTAAAAAATAGGCAGAGGATCTGAATAGATATTTTGCAAAGAAGACCTACAGTTGGCCAACAGGTACATGAAAAAGTGCTCAACATCACTAATCTTCAGGGCAATGCAAATCAATACCAAAATGAGATATCACCTCTCACAAGAGGTGATAGTAGCAAAAGGCAAGAACCAACAAGTGTTGGTAAGGATGTGGAGAAAAAAGAACCCTCGTGCACTGTTGGTGGGAATATAAATTGGTGCAACCACTGTGAAAACAATATGGAGTTTCCTCAAAAGAGGAAAAATAAGAATACCATATGACCCAGTAATTCCACTGCTGGGTATTTACCTAAAGAAAACAAAACCAGTAATTAAAAGAGATATATGCACCTCTATGTTTATTGCAGCATTGTTTACAATACCCAAATATGGAAGCAGCCCACTGTCCATGGACTGATGAATGAATAAAGAAGATGTGGTGTATACATACAACTTAATATTACTCAGCCATAATAAAGAAGGATATCTTGCCATTTGTGACAACATGGATTGAACTTGAGGGTGTTATGTTAAGTGAAAGAAGTCAGGCAGAGAAAGACAAATACCATATGGTTTCACTTATATGCGGAATCTAAAAAACAAAACAAATGAACAATAATAACAGAAAACACAGACTCTTAAATACAGAGGACGAACTGGTGGGTGCCAGAGGGGAGGTGGATGGAGGGGGGGATGGGTGAAATATATAAAGGGGATTAGGAGGCACAAACTCCCAGTTATAAAACAAATAGGTCACAGAGATGAAAAGTACAGCATGGAAATGTAGTCAGTAATATTGTAATAATGTTATATGGCAACTACACTTATCTTAATGAGCACTGAATAATGTATAGAACTGTTGAATCAATATATTGTAACACACCTGAAACTAGAATAACATTGCATGTTATTTATACTTCAATAAAATAAATAAACAAACATGTGATTTGCAAAAATAAGTAAATTAAATACCAATAAGATTGGTAAGGATTTAGCTAAACTGACCAAGGAAAAAAGAAAGAAGGAATAAAATATTAGTATCAGGAATGAAAGAGAGGACATCACCATAGCCTCTGTAGACATTAAAAGGATAATAAAAAAATAGAATATTATGAACAACTTTATGCCAGTAAGTTGAACAACCTTGATGAAATGAACAAATTCCTTCAAAGATAAAAACTGCCAAAACTGGCCTAAGAAAAACAAAAAATTCGGATAGCCCTATCATAATTTCAAAAATTGAATTTGTAATTTAAAACTTCCCACAAAGGAAACTCTAGGCCCAGAAGGCTTTACTAGTGGATTCTATGAGACATTTTAAAAAGAAAATATCAATCCTACATAAATCTTTTTTAAAAATAGGAAAGTATAGGGGTGCCGGGCCAGCTCAGTCGGTAGAGCATGCGACTCTTGATCTCAGGGTCATGAGTTCAAGGTCCATGTTGGGTGTGGAGCTTAATTTTAAAAAGGGGGGGCGAGTATAGAACACTTCCTAATTCATTTTACAAGGCCAGCATTACCTTAATATCAAAACCAGATGAAAACATTACAGAAAAAGAGAACTACAGACCAATATTCCCATGAACACAGATGCAAATATAAGTGCAATTAAACCATAGACCTCCATGTGTGTACGCACGTGTCTCTAACCTTCTATCTGTAAATGTGTTCTGCAAGATCCTGGAATGATGTTTACCTAATATTAATGATGACTGTTTCTGATTAGTGGTTAAAAAATTTTATTGTTGCACTTTTCTGCATTGTTTGAATTCTTTTTCACAACATGTCTTATGCAGCAGAATAATCATTCTTTAAAAAAAAAAAAAACCAGCAAGCAAATTTGCCCGCTTATTAGTTCTAGGTGATGGGAATATGAATGATTTGTTTCCTTTTGTGCTTTTCTGAAATTTTAAAATAAAAATAGATATTAGTTATTGGTACCAGCCACACAGTCTTTAACATTTTAGGGCATTCCTTTCGATTCCTATTTTATCAAGTGTTTTCTATCGGGAATGTGTACTGAATTTTATCAAATGTCTTCCCCACATCTGCAGATTTGACTGTGGGATTTTTTAAAATAATTTTTCTTATTATGTTATGTCACCATACAGTACATCATTAGTTTTTGATATTGTGTTCCATGATTCATTGTTTGCATATAACACCCAGTGCTCCATGGGACCGTGGGATTTTTAAGTTGTCCTACTCCTGAGCTACACTTGCACGCCTGGTGGAACCAGCTGATTGCACGGATGTCTCGTTAGCAAGGTGCAAGCAGAAAAGCAACCTCTTCCCACTGTCCTTGAAGCTCATGGTCTGGGTGCGCCCTCCCTCACTCTGGGTGAAATCTTGGGCAGCTTGCATCGCTTTTCCCATCATGTTTTGTTTTGTTTTAGTCACACAATACAATCCACTATTTAAGCTTGAACCTTTTATCTAATTTAAATTGCCCTCTCCCTTAGCTCTGCCTCAGACTGGAACATCTGCCATGGGGACAGGGGTGCCACCTCTTTCCGAAGTACTGGTCAGGGTTCTTCGGAGACACAAAACCATATCAATATCTGTGTATCTCTAGATATTTCTATCTTTATATCTACATAAAATTTTTTTAAAAGATTTTGTTTATTTGTCAAAGAGAGAGAGAGTGAGCAGGGGGAGCTGCAGGCAGAGGGAGAGGGAGAAGCAGACTCCCCGCTGAGCAGGGAGCCCGATGTGGGACTCAATCCCAGGACCCTGGGATCATGACCTGAGCCGAAGGCAGACGCTTAACTGACTGAGCCCCGCAGGCGCCCCTACATAAAAAATTTTATAAGGAACTGGCTCACCAGTGGTGGAGGTTGAGGAGTCCCACCTTGTGGGTCTGCAAGTTGGAGACCCAGCAGAGCCGATGGTGTAGTTCAGTCTGAGTCCGAGGGCTTGAGAACCAAGGGGGCCAGTGGAGTAATTCTTAGTCCAAGGGCAGAAGAAAACTGCTATCTCAGCTCACGCAGTCTGCAGAGAGAGTGTATTCTTTCTGTCTCTGCCTTTTTGTTCTGTTCAGCTCTCCCTGGATTGGATGATGCCCATCCACGTTGGGGAGGGCAATTCTCTTACTCAGTACGCAGATTCAAGTGTTAATCTCGTCCAGAAACATTCTCATAGACATACCCAGAATAACGTTTAACCAAATATCTGGGCACCCCATGGTCCAGTCAGGTTGACAAATAAAACTAACAATCCCAGGGGCCTTCTAGGAGAGCAGAGATGAGCAACAGAAAGGTCCTACTAGTTTGCTGCATTGTCACCTGGTGCTGGTGCCCTTGGAGTGTGTCGCACTTACTGTTACTGAGGGGGGCTCACTCCCCAAACTATGGCTCCCTCTCCTACACAGCCTTTGACCCAGGCAATGCCTCCTCAAGCTGGCAGTGTGGATTTCTCCCCTCACCATGTCTTTTTGCTCCCCGTAGGGAGTCTCTACTAAATACCACCTCCCTCCAAGGGGCCCACCTCTAGCCATAGGAAATATGCACATGCCCTTGCTGAAGTTGGAGGCTGGAAATGCAGGCCTTCCTTAAGCCAGCCCTCACCCATATCTGCTACCAGACTGGGGCAGCTCCAACCACAGTCTCTCATCTTGCGCCTTTTTTTAAATTAAGATTTTATTTATTTGAGAGAGAGAGAGCGTGTACACCCCCACACGAAGGAGAGGGAGAAGCAGGCTCCCCACTGAGCAGGGAGCCCGATGTGGGGCTCGATCCCGGGACCGTGGGATCATGACCTGAGCCGAAGGCAGACGCTTAATGACTGAGCCACCCAGGTGCCCTCATCTTGAGTCTTTTTTTTTTTTTTAAGATTTTATTTATTTATTTGACACAGAGAGAGAGACAGCAAGAGAAAGAGCACAAGCAAGGGGAGCTGAAGGCAGAGAGAGAGGGAGAAGCAGGCTTCCTGCTGAGCAGAGAGCCCAACATGGGGCTCGATCCCAGAACCCTGGGATCATGACCTGAGCCGAAGGCAGACACTTAACCGACTGAGCCACCCAGGTGCCCCTCATCTTGAGTCTTTATTGGTTCCTACACCCCTCAGGTTTCAGGAGCCCCTCCTTTGACTTGACGTACAAGGTATGCTCGTTGACAACATTTTCCAAACACCTCCTCACTCCTACTCCTCAACCTCTTAAGGAAACCTCATGGTCTAGAGGGTTCTAGTGGGTTGGCAGGGGCTGGGTGTCTCCCTCAAGAAAGGGAGATGTTTGACAACTCTGCTCTTGTTTGGGCCTGTGGGCTTCTGCCCAAACTCAGATATCAGGAAGTGCTGCTTTTAATATCCCTTACACTGGAATAAATCCTGTGATCATAGTGAATAGCATAGTATTCTTTTTATACACTGCAGATTAGTATATTTTTAATGTTTGCATCTATTTTCGTATGTGTGAAATTTCTTTTTTTTCACTTGCTTTATCAGACTTTGATACTAAGATATTTCTAGTTTCATGAAATGACGTAGGGGCTTTTCTCTATAGTTTTGTATAGTTTGAATGTCAAGGGAATTGTTTATTTTGGGAAGTAAAATGGAACTTAGGTATAAAACAATCTTGGCATGGTGCTTTATAAAGCGATACATCTCTAACAACTTTTCCAAGTTTTTCTATTGTTACTGAACCATTCAAGTTTCTTACCTCTTTCTGGGTCATATTTGGCAATACAAACTTTGTCAGAAAATCATCAATTTTCTTTCTAGGCTCCCAAATTCATTGTGGTAAAGCAGCACATAATGTTCTTGGGTTAGTTGTCCTAGGGCTGCTGCAAGAGATTACGACAAACTGGGTGGTTTTACAACAACGGAAATTTCTTTTCTCGTAGTTTGAGAGGCCAGAAGTCCGAATCAAGGTGTTGACAAGATATGTTTGTTCGGGAAGCTCTCAGCGAGAGTCTGTTCCACATCTCTCTCCTGGGTTTTGGTGGCTGTCAGCAATCCTTGGTTTTCCTTGACTTCTAGACACATCCCTCCACTTCATCTTCACAAGGCCTTTCCCTCTGTGTGTCCCTGATCTCATCTCCTTTCTCTTTCAAGGACACCAGACACTGGGTTTAGGGACCTCCTCTAAATTCAGGATAATCTCATCAAAAGATCTTTAACTTAATTATATCTGCAAAGACCCTAATTCCAAAGAAAATCACGTTCACAAGTACTGGGGGTTAGGACTTGGGCATATATTTTGGGGGCCACTATCCAATCCACTATACTTCTATTTATAGAATCATGAGAATTGTGTTGAGAGTGTCAGAGAAACATACAAGTTTACTTACAATTAGAAAAAAAACTACTTTCTGAAGTCTTCTAGCATCATCAGTAGAGCCTGTTTACATATGCCAATGGCCCCCTTTTCACGGAAAATCATTCTATCTTTTCTCTCTCATTACCTGTGTGGAGGAATTCGGATGGCAGCGCTGAGTTCTACGAAAGTCCTCTCTTGGAGGTCATTGGGAGGGAAAGCAATGCATTTTTCACACTTTCTGCCTAAAGGTTATCTATTTGAGATTGTGAGCTTCCCGAAGAATGGGCCTCTACCTCTCGTTCCCCCAGGCACCACGCTGCTCCCATCCCAGGTCTGGAACTTCCCCAGGGCAGGGCTCTCCACATCACAGGGGCCTGGGCCCCCTCCCCCTTCACACTAGAACAGGGCCGCCTCCATGTCTCCCAGCAACCGCCCCTTGCCTCAGAGGAGAAAAATAGTACAGCCGTTGGAAACAAGACAGACCATGAAATCTGATAATCTGTCAAGTCGACTGTCACAAGTCAGGGTTCTATTTGCCAAGCAACTATAATGAAAACACCACACATTTTCATCAAGATACAAATGAAAACCACAATAGCTTTGAGCACCGTCAAACGGGAAAACACCTATCACAATCATGTCCGTGGCGCACCACACAACCCCAAAATCACACCACTGACAAAACACTTCAGCCCCTTGGAAATGATGAATTAGACCCACCAGAGCTCTGGAAGGACATCTGGCGACGTTTGTGGAGAGAAATCCTGCGGCCACAGAAGAGGAGTCTCAAACTTCCCGCTGTGGTAGAATCACCTGGAGTGCTTGTGAAGGCACAGGTTGCCGGCCCGACCCCACACTTCCCGGTTCAGTAGGTCTGAAGTGAGCGGAATATGCATTTTTGTTAAGTTTCCAGGTGATGTGTAGCAGCTCTCCTGGGCCCACACCTTGAGAAGCACTGGCCCAACACAGAGCTTTGGCGTCTGCCCTGTTAATAAGCTCCATCTGTGATCTGAGGCAGGAGGTCCTCATACAACAGTCTGTGAGGTGCTGGTTGCCAGAGGCCAGAGGTCAGGGACTTGGCATCTCCCAAGTGGGTGGCAGGTTGGTAGGGCTGTAAATGTGTGTGGAGCCCTGTTAGAACCAAGGCAAAAAGAGCCTTTCGAAAACTCCTTTTGCGCCAACCCCCTCTTCCTTGTATCCACCTGGAAACCTCGAAGCAGATGGAGCAATTCCTGAAGGTATTTGAGGTCAGCCATGAGGGGTTTAGGTTTGGCTTTCGGCATGAAGTGTTCAGAAGGAGCCAGCCCCGCCTCTGGTGGGGAAGTTAAGGCCCAGAGGGGACCATCAAGCAGTTCCTGAGAAGGCCTCTTGGCCTGGCCCTGTGTGAGCCATGGGGCACAAAATACAAACGATGAACTTGCGACACTCAAGACCAGAGCCTGGGTCCCCAGGGCGTCCGTTGGTCTGGGTTCAAGCAGCCCTACAGGGCAGGAAGTCTCAGAGGCGGGCGTGAGAGCAGGGGCCTGCGGTAGTGGGCTCTGACGTTTGCTAAGCCTGAGGCGTCCGCGCAGAGCGGTGCTGAGAGGAAGCTGGAAAGCGGCCCATCTGCTCTGCGATGGCGCCACCTGGTGGACGAGAGGGACACTGCCCGGCTTTCCGGGCGCCCGGGGAACCTCAGACGCGGATGGCACACCGCGGCCGCTGCTATAATAAGGCTAGTAATGCTAAGAATAGCAACTGTGCATATTAGACACTATTCTGAGCCCTTTGAAGGCATCAACTCATTTAATCCCCAACAACCCCTGAAGCAAGTTCTCAGATGAGCTCCGTTTTTCAGGCGAGGGAACCTGTACCCAGAGTTGGAATAACTTGCCAAAGCCACAGAGTGAGGAAGCGTCCCCTGACCCCGGCTTGGGGTTGGCATGGAGGGCACGCTTCGAGTCGCGGCTCTGCCCCGCAGGACTGAGGGACCTTGCGAAGTTACTGAACATCTCTGCGGCTCGGTTTCTCACCTGGAGGAGTCTCATGTCCTCCTCCCGCGGCCTGGGTGAGAGGTAACTTTTGGTGAAAGGCCTCGCTCAGCACAGGCCTGGGCGGCTGCGTAGGCCAAGGGGCACCCTTCCCACAAATGCCTGGTCAACAGTCCCCCTCGGGGCTGGGCGGCCGCCTGGCCCCGCCCAGGATCCAGAGAGCCCTCTAACAGTGGCATTTCAGCTCTTTGCCGAATCAATAGATCAATATTCCTTGCAGAGGTGAATTATAAGAAGGGAGGTTAACACTGCGCCTCAGACAGAGGAAAGCTGGCCCTTACTGGACGCAGGAATCAGCAGTGGCCAGAAAGACTGGCTGGGGGACCCCCAGGGGATAGAGCAGCCCCGCAGCCCCCTCACTGCCACCCTTGCAGGACAAAGGTGGCAAAGGTCCTTCCTTGGCTCCTACGTGGCTCGCCAGCTGGGTTAGGGGCTGTGGGGACCTTGGCTGAGCAGACTCAGTGGCCTGTGGGAGAGCGTGGTTAGAGAAAACAAGAGTCTCATTGGCCGCAGAGAACAAAGTGAAGGGAGGGTTCGTGGGGAACAACATGGCAGGCTGAGCATGTCTTGGGTCTGCATCCAACTTAGGAAACCTGTTGTGACACAGGCCTTGACCTTGGCATGGGGAAGAGTATGGGAGGAGAAGGTGAGCAGGGAGCTTTGGAGCAACCTCGCCCCCAGCCCATAGCTCTGTAAAGGGAATTCCCCCTCCTGAACTCTGGGGTCAACACAAAGATTGCATTCCAGCCACAGGCTTTTTGATGAGGACATGATGTGTTATTGAATAAACAGCGCTGGGACAACTCTGGCTTAATACAAAACTAAAACCTATTTCACGCCTAACTCCAGAAAAAATTTCCAGTGAGTTAAAGCTGCAATTAACAGTGACAAAAGTACCACTATGAGCCAGGTACTGTTTCTAGAGCTTTCCATGAATTAGCTCATTTAATATTCACTATAAGGGTATGAGGTATGGACATTTCCATTTTATTATTTCATGGATAGGAAGTCACCTGGAAAAAAAAGGTGTCCTATAAGTATAAAGGTATGAGAAGAAAATAATATTTGGATGAGAAGGGATCCTGTTAGCATCACATCAAAGACAAAAACCACAAAAGAGAATATGATAGCTTTGAACATAAAACTTAAAATGTCTACAGTATAAAAATAAATCAAATTAAAATAAAATACATGCTAGGGAAAAATTTGCAATAAATATGACATATAAGTGGTCAATAAAGTTAATAGAAATTAATAAGTAAGAAAAAATGAAATATCCAAAAGAAAATTGGAGAGAAAGTATAAATAGGCAATTCATAAGGAATAAAAATTGACAAATCTTAAAAAGTCCAATCTTACTGGTACTCAAAGAAGTGAAAGTAAAAAGAATTGGATGCCATCTTGTTCACGTTTCTACTAAGTGAAGATTTTGACAAAGATGATGACTCCCAGGGTTGGCGAAAGGGCAGGAAATGTGTGTTTCTTACACTGATCCACACATCTCCTTAATAGCTGGGTTGTTCTCCATTCTGTGGGGATAGCATTATTTATTTAATCATTCCCCAATTATTGTTCACTTAGATCATTTCCAATCTTTTGGGCTTATAAATTCAAAGATCATCTTTGTTCATAATTCTTTGCATCTTTGATGCTTTCTTTAGGAGAGGGTCCCAGGAAAGGACTTCTTAGGATGGAGGATTTTAAGCCTCTGGATGCAGGATGACAAATTGCTTCTCATTTGACCTTCTCATGAAGGTCAAATCTGTTTTGATTGATAAGGGGAGCTCGGTCAGAGCAGAGCTCAGAGTAGCCCTGGGGCCAGGAAAGGAGAGGACAACAGGCAGAGTGAGTGGAGCGTGGAGGCCACCTTTCAGAAGAGCACTAGGGCAGGGGGAGTGAGGCAGGCCGGGGAGAGGTGGGAGGGCAGGAGATGTGGCCAGAGGATGGGGGTGCAGGGCAGAGCCTTCCAGGCTGGCCATCCAAGGGAAGGAGAGTGATGAGAGGAGGCTGAGCCTCCCTGCTGATGTCCAGCCCAGGGCCTGCCCCTCAAGGGAGGCGGAGGGGTCCGTGCAGGGCAGCTTGGCCTAGACTGGGATCCTCG
Source organism: Neomonachus schauinslandi (assembly GCF_002201575.2). Classification (NCBI taxonomy): domain Eukaryota; kingdom Metazoa; phylum Chordata; class Mammalia; order Carnivora; family Phocidae; genus Neomonachus; species Neomonachus schauinslandi. The sequence continues at coordinate 121,111,535 of NC_058403.1, forward strand.
TACCCCCACTTACTAGGGCTGTGTGCTTGGGCAAGTCACCCAGCTCCTCCAAGCCTTAAGTGAGGTGACCCATGCAAAGCACAATGACACGTGCTTGCTAAGTGTTCAATAATGGTGGCTGGAGTTACTGGTAGGCACTCCAAAAGCATTTACTGATTGGATTCTGGGATCTTGGCTAACATTTAAATACAGATTCTATGTGCCAGCCATTATTCTAAGGGTGCATACCTGATTTAAACCTTATAATAGCCCAATAGCCCTAAGAAGTACAATTATCGACCCAAATTGACAAACGAGGAAATCGAGGCACAGAGTGGTCGGGCAACTTGCCTAAGGTCCTCAAGCAGCAGCATAGCTGGGCTAGAACTGGGCAGCCTGCTCTTACCCCCACCTACACAGCCTCTGGGTACCTGTAATACTGGAAAGGTCAGCAATGCCAACCACAAATAGGGAACAGCGCCTGGATTCATCTGGGGATGGGGAGGAGCTGTGATAGTCCCAGAAAAACCAGTTGTAGTGCCCTGCATCAGGGGTTCCCCCAGGCAGCCTTCAAGGGAGTAGGACCAACGTGGGGGCCCAGGGGATTCCCTAGCTGTGGGGTGCTCCCCTGGGCTGGAGGTCAGAGGCCCCCAGACTTGAGGCCTCTGGGGTCCTACTCTACTAACTGCCGGGCTGGGCTGGCTGGCTCAGAGAGAGGCTGGAGAAAGGGGCAGGAAGGACAGGACTAGAGCCTGTCTCTGGGAGAAGGTCCAGTGCAGAAGTTCTGGAAAATGACAGTGATCTGGGTTCAAAATGCTGCTGCTCAGTCATCCAGGGGAAGTTGATCTGTATTCCGCCTACTTGGAAGAAGGCGGGGATGTGGGAGATACACTGAAAGATTTTCCTCCGACAAGTTAAAATTACAAAGGGTGGCACGGCTAGCTGGGAGCAGCTTGTCTTCAGTGCAGCGGGGTGGGGGTAAACTGAGCGCCAGCTTTGCAGCCAGATAGAGCCGGGTGCAAATCAGGCTCCATTACTCGGCGGTCCCTGGACCTCGGTTTCTCTTGCTGGAAAACAAGCATCATATCACCTACTTCACAGAGGGCCTGCGAGGATTCATGAGATAATACGTATAAATAGCATAGTGTCTGGCCGACAGTCAGCGCTCAACCAAACATTCTCTGCTCACCAGTATCTCTTGTGCACGTACCCTGTGCCAAGCGCTCCGCTGAAGGCACAATGTGCATGAGCTAATTCAGCGTTCTCCAAGTGTGCTACCAGACCAGCCAGATCGCATCCCTGGGAAGCTGTGAGAAATGCAGAGCCTGAGGCCGTGCCCCAGACCTGCTGAATCAGAAAATCCTGTGTCTCAACCAGCCTCCCAGGTGCTTAGGATGGCAGCTAACGTTGGAGAACCAGCGCCTAGGTTAGAGTTATTAGTACTGCTATTATAGAACAAGCTGAAAATTTTGATTCTTACCAATAGGCTGACCAATTGTTCTGGTGTGAGCACCGAAAGGCCCACGTGCCAGGAAACCCCTCAGTCCTGAGTGAACTGGAAACTTCAGGCACCCTAGTAACAGTCAGAATGTAATTACAGCCTTGGGAGGGATTATGGGATTGTGGCAAAAGAAAGCAAACCAGGCACGGTGAGGGAATCTGAGGGGTGGCTGCTTAGCTGATGTTGGTGGAGGGTCTGCCATGGCAAGGGAGAGGCCCTGACAGCGGAGGGATCATCCTTGGGACCCCCAAGTCCTCAGCAGAGCTCAGGAATGGTTGCTGAGAGCGAGCTTGCTTTGTGCAAACTGAGGCAGGGGCTGAACTTCAGAGCGGGGAGCCTGTGGGACGTAGGCTTAAGGCATGGAGGGCCATGCTGATAGCTGTAATAATGATTCATTCATTTAATAAACATCAGGTGTTAACTTTGTACTAGCAGGCTTCCCCTGGGACCTGAGGACATAAAAATGGAAGGGATGTGAACTTGTAGATTGTGACCAGATGAATCAACAAGGCAAGCCGGGCTCCGAGAGGACCTGCCGACATGGAAAGAGAAGAGTCCCTATGGTCAAGTGTTTGTTTACATAAGGGCTGGGAAATTGGGGTCCTTTTTTAACTTCAGACACTGGCAAGTCCAGACAGCTGTTTGTTTTATTAAGCAATGTTCACTGACAAGGGACCCGAATAAAGTGGAACCAGCTCTTTAGGGTCTCAGCCCTGGCTGCGGAGCTGAATCACCTGGGGTCCGAACCCGAGCTGACTGCACCAGGTTCTCTGGGTTTTTTTTCCCCAAGCTCCAGAAGTGATATTAATGCTCACACACAGCCCTTTGCAGACTGCTGCCCAGGTGGTTATGAATTCGAGAAGTGGCATCGGACGTCAAGGGACTTTTCGATGTGCCTCACATCCTTCCTCTGCCTGCCTTTCCCAGCCGGGCTTCTACCCCAGTGGCGGGCTACAAGGTAGTCCCGGTGCTGTCAAGCATCCCAATTTTCCCCTCCCCACTTCATCAGTTCTGGACCAGCGTGTCAGGGCCCAAGCAGCAGGTGTGGTGCAAACCACGGCGGGGGGTGGGGGGAGAGTGAGTCATGTGTGGGTTACACACTTAGTCACGTGGGGGAACTGGGAGAAGGGTGGCCGGCCCCCTCCCTCAGGATGTTGTGGGGGCGGGTTCAGGGATGTGTCAACCAAATGAAGAGTTTTGTCAGAGCTTCTTAGAAAAGTAAATGGATCTTTGCTCCTTTCATTTCCTCTTCCCGCTCTCAGTGGCTGTAAAACTGCCAGAAGGACCTGAAGTCGGAAAAAAGAGGCTCCAAGTTCAGTTTTTTGTTGGATAATGCACAGCGGTACAGTAAGAATCTGATACAATATAATAGTCTCTAGAAGAATGCACGTATATGCACAATTTTACGTATGATTTCAGGGAGGGTAGGGCGGGGCAGCTACCCCACTCCAGGGTGGGAGGCAAGGTTACTAACCCCTGCGCTGGGGTCCCTGAGTTCCAGACCTTGAGGGAGCCTCGTTTATCAGATGCTGGAAGGAGAGGGGCAGGACCTGGACAGCTCTGCCCGGATTGCCTACTGCCGTCTTGCAGACAAGAACGGAATAAACTGCCCTTTACCTGCACGTGGTGGGGGTTTTTATTCTTACTTACATGTATTCATACAGAGGTTTTCGAACTTGAGGGAGCATTATAATCTCCTGGAGGTCTTGTTAAAACACACATTGCCGGGACTCACCTCAGATTTTCTGACTCCGTAGGTCTGAGATGGGGCCAGATAATTTGCATTTCTAATACGTTCCCAGGTGTTGCTGAAAGCTGCCGGTCTGGGGCCCACACTTTGAGAACCACTTATACAATTATTTTACTTCTGTTCATCAGCCCAGGCGCGGGTGCCGGGACTGACTAGGAAGCTGGGTTTGAGTCCGAGTTCATGGTTTAACCTCATCATCGCCAGGATATACCTTCTACTGAAAGCCTCCATCAGCGCTTGGCTCCGTTTGAACTCAGCTTTCTTTTTTATGTTTCCATTTTTTACATTACCATGATAATGAGCTATTTGGCAGCCTGTTGGAGCTTTGCAAAGTTCCTGGGGGAACAAGAGTATCTCCAGCTTGCACAGAACATTCCACCTTCAGAGTGCCTGAAGAACCCAGAGCCTTCCGGCGTTCTTAGCCCGGATTGTGAGTTCTCTTGTTCTTTACATTGAACTTAGCTGTCCACATGTGAAGGCAAATACTAGAGTGTTTGAGAAGCCGGCTGGGGTCCCGCTCACCTTTGTGTGAAAACTCCTTCATAATTAAGGACACCACATGCTGACAGGGGGGGCGGACACTGGGGAGCACGTTGCCTTGCCAGGCAGACGAGCAAACTGTCACTGTCAAGTGGAATGCTGAGGAGGCTTCCTCTGGCTGGACGTGGTGAACGGGGTCCTGAGGCACAGTGAGACAGGACTAGATGGCATTCCAATGCCGGGCTGATGTTCTAAGGCAGTGAAACTCAAACTTTCCTGCACCGCACACGTGAATCACCTGCGGTGATAATGGTTCATCATCCCCATTAGGCTGGGAACCCCGGTGACATGGAGACTTTTAATTGGAGTATAGTTGACGTATAATGTTATATTAGTTTCAGGTGTGTAACACAGTGATTCCACAGTTCTATACATTACTCAGTGCTCACCACAATAAGTGTAGACAGTCACTGGGCTAGGTGGTTTATTACCTGGAACAAATTTTTTTTTAATTTAAGTACAGTTGACACACAATATTTTATTATTTCAGGTATACAACTTAGTGACTGGACAAGTTTATACATCACACTATGTTCACCACAGGTGTAGCTACCGTTTGTCCTCTCACCTCATTATTATAGTATCATTGACTGTATTCCTTATTCTGTGCCTTTTATTCCCATAACTTACTCATTCTCCAACTAGAAGCCTGGATCTCCCTCCCCCTGCACCTAGTTTGCCCAAACCCCCACCCTCATCCCCTCTGGCAACAAAAGTTTGTTCTCTCTATTTATAGATCTGATTCTGCTTTTCATTCATTCATTTGCTATTGTTTTTTAGATTCTACTTATGAGTGGAATCATGTTGTCTTTTTCTGTCTTAGTTCACTTAGCATAATACTCTCTAACACCATCCATGTTGTCTCAAATGGCACAATCTCATCCTTTTTTATGGCTGCATAATGTTCCATTGTGAGCACATGCGTCTATGTGCGTGTGCATGTGTGTGACATTTTCCTTATCCATTCATCTATAGATGGACACTTAGGTTGCTTCCATATCTTGGCTATCGTAAATAATGCTGCAGTAAAATAGGGGAGCATACATCTTCTTGAATTAGTGTTTCCTTTTCTTTGGATAAATAACCAATAGTGGAGTTACTGGATCATATGGTAGGTGGAGGACCAAGGACTGAGCTCTGGGGTGCTCCAACAGAGGAGGAGGGACCAGCAAAAGGTGGTGGTCATTAGGGAGTGACCACGAGGAAGGAGAAAAACAAAGAGATGGCAGCATCCTCGAAGCCAATGGAAGAAACTTGAACAAGGAAGAGGGAGTGATAAACTGTGCCAAAGCTGCAAGATCCAATGTGAAAAGACTGAGAACCCAGAATTAAGCCTGAATTTAGCAAGATGGAAGCCATGGCTGACCCTGAGAAGAAGGCTGCTGGGGGTGGAACGATGGATGAAAGTCTGTTTAGAGCAGTTTAAAGAGAAAGGAATGAGAGCAATTCATGGCCTGAGTATAGATTACCCTTTTAAGATGGCTTCCTGCACAAGACGGCAGAGAAGAAAGAGGTATCTGGCAGAGGCGGGGTGTCAAAGGAAAGTTTTGTTCTTGTCTGTTTGAAGATGGGGAAGATCCAAGAGAGAAGAACAGATGCTGCCGAAGAGAGAGGGGTGGAGAGCCAGAGGGAGGTCCTGGATGTGTTCTTGTACCCATGAGAAGGGACTGGCTTCGGCCAGGAGCATGGATGGTCTGCCTGTAGCAGCCAAGAAGGCAGAGTGTGTGGGTGCAGATGCTAGGCGGTGGGTGGAGGCAGTGGAAGGAGGCTGTGGAAATTCTGTTCAGCTGGCTTCAACTTTCTCAGTGAAGGAGGGAGCATCAGCTTGGAGGGAGGGAGGCTTGCCATAGGGAGGAGAAGGCCATGTGAAGATAGAGAAGAGAGAGATTGGAAGATGCTGACCTTGAAGACTGGAGGGAAATGGCCCCAACCCGGCAATGCCAGAAGCTCTAGAAGCAGGAAGAAGCAAGGAGTGGGTTCTCCCCCAGAGCCTCCAGAGGGAGCACAGCCCTGCCCGCACCTTGACTTCAGCCCACTGAGTTTGGACTTCTGGCCTCTAGAACTGTGAGAGCATAAACTTCTCTGTTAAGCCACTAAGTCTGCGGTAATTTGTTACAGTAGCCACAGGAAGCTAATTCAGGACTAAAGGAGAACTGATGACCAGAAGATCGTCTGCTCTGCTCACTACCATGGGCCTACCACCCAGCCCAACGCCTGATCAATACGTGCAGAATGAATGAATGCACAGACAGCCAGGCCCAGTGGCCACCACACCACTATGCCTACACTAGTCTGCTCCCAGCCCAGAAGGCGTGAGGAGCCCCTGGGTCTACATGCTTTAGCTATGGCTCCCCAAAGACGTTCCAAGAGAGGGATATGGTCTGTTGGTCTCTAGTCCCTGGATCAACGACCCAGAGAGACTCAACTTAGCCAAGTACCCACCAGGTTCAATTAACAGAGAAATGAAACCACATTGTACAAAAGACTGTGATCTTGTGGATGGGGGCAGGGGGCAGTTTCTTTCCATGGAAAGCAACGTCAGACAGCCCAGTGTCCTCTACAAAGAGCGCCACTTCTGAGATCCGTACCACAGCCTAGCTTCAGTCCTCAGTCTATTTAGGGGGTGCACACTATTACCCAGTCCTCAGGCAGGCTGGAGACTGAAACAGGGAACTTGCTCAAAGGCACGTAAAGGTCAGTGACAGAACTCGAACCCAGGGCTGCCAGACATCAAGAGGCTGTGTCTCTAATCACCACGCTCACTTGCCCTCATCCTCTGGCTCCAGGTGGGAAGGAGACCCTCCTCATGGCCACCAGTGGTCTCCTCTCTACTTTAGGTTTGCTCTGTAAGGTGCTCCTTACACGGCCAGACACGGACAACTTACAATGTTCTCAGCAACAGTTTAGGAATATCTGAATAAGAGGAAATAGGCCAAGTGTTCTTCTTTTCTTTATTAATGAGTTGAGATACACAAAGACTTAATAAAAAGTTACATAAAAGGCTCAAGCATCATCGAGACCCTCAGGCATCACTCCCGTTTCACAACAATGGCCATCTGTTAATACTGGATAGCAGAAGCTGTGCGCTCACGGGCGCTCAACAATTCAAGTATCTTTCATTCTATGTAAACCCAACATGGAATTTCTAACCCAATGGGCTGATTAATGGAGGGAATCTGTCTGTGGTTCCAGATTTACTGTCACACGTCTCAGGGGCCTTTGGGTCAGAGCTGCCATGTGTTAGTGGGTCATGTCTCCTAGGAAAGTGAGATTGGCCACACTAGGCCACCAGGCACTCTCCACAGCAAACAACACAAGGTGGGGTCAAAGTCCTAAGAGAAACCATCCAAGTGCCCCCTGTGTGGCCAAGTATAGGAGAAGTCAGTGGCCAGAGCCCCCAGCTGGAGGGGTGGGGAAGATGGCTAAGATTACCTGTTGGGTAGAAAAGTAGCCCTCTAATTGGGGGGGGGGGTGTCAAAATTTTAGGAGAAAATTTGAGACCACACAGTGGCAAAGGCATGGGGTGAGGGGATTTCAGGAAGGGTGTGTTCCAGGGAATGTGAAGGTAGCACTATTCAGGTGGTCCGGAAAACCAGTGGAAACACCAAAATGTCACCAAAGACACAAGTCCCATTGGACTCCTCAGTCATGGAGTAGTGTGGCCAACTGGTGTTCCAACTGACCCTGCCATGTGACCATGGAGAAGCTACTGTACTGGGATGCCCCAGGGTCCACTCCATTCTGGCCTATCTGGAAGCCCCCACTGCTACAAGGGCCCATAGTTCCCTAAAACACAAAGAACTGTCTTTGAAAAATGTTATCCATCTGTCTCACCTCTGGGGAACACAAGGTCATGGAAGATGAAGCCTGACCCCTGACTCAGCAGCAGCCGGCCTTTCCTTAACCAGTTTGTCCCTCGAGCACTGTGGAGCTGAGGTGCGGGCTGACTGCAGGACATGTGCCCTGGAAGATGCAGCCGGGGTGGGCAGAAGCACTGCCCGTGTTGGGGGAGGGGCCAGAAGCAGATGGCACCCGTGTGTCTGGTTACCTTCATGGCTAAGGGCTTCATTCTAGGTCAGCTTATCTGCCTCCAACAGGACTCCCCACTCAGGGCTGCCAAGGAGTTGTGGGCTCTGCAGAGGGCAGGGGGCAGGGGCGTGCTGGTGCTGGTCCGTGCCCAGTAGCAGCTTTCCAGCAGTGGCCGCTACCCTGGGTGCTCGGCTTCCCTTCCCACCCCACCACTCCTTCGCTGCAAAGCCTCTCCCTCCGTACTTCTTCCCGCCTGTCTTGCTACTGCCTCCTCTTCTCCTTTGCACACGGGGCTGCAGTAGACTCGGCTCAGAGGAGCAGAAGTGTCCGAAAGAGCCTTGTCCTGTTAGTGTTTAAAACGCCCATTAACATTATAGGACCTTGGGACACTCTGAAGTGCCTGATCTTTGTTATCTTTCCTTTCAGGGTCAGGGAAAAAAAGGCCATTGAGACAAATAAAGAAGTTTGATTTTCCAATTAACTGAAGTCCCAATGATTTCATTCGACACAGAATCGCTCTTCGGCTGGGCCCCCTGGTGCTGGTGATCTTGCTGAGTTAGGAATGCAGCACGCTTTCAAAACCAGAGAAGATGCCAGGTGTCTCCAGGTCCCGTGGGGTGTTCACTTTCTCAGGGTTTCTGTCTCTAAAGAGTAGCCAGGCCACCTGCTAGGGATGCTCTGGTTTGCCTAGTGATCTGATTTGTCAGTGGAAAATGAGGTCACGAGCTCGTCTTCTGACCTTCTGTTGGAGGGGTAGGCACTGTGGTCGCGGCTGCCCTCCCTGGGGTCCACCCGCTGTGGTCCACCCTCCCTGGCTGGGGAAAAGCCAGTCTCTGGATCCCACCAGCAGCACCTGAGAAGGAAGTGACATCTTCAGGAAGTTGGGGGAGTGTCCCCTTATAGGAACAGGTATGGGGGCCATGTCATCACCCCAACCTTTCTTTTTCCTTTAATTATATGCTATGGTTAAGATCCAAGAGACTAAGAAAAGTGTGTGCCAGAAAGGCAAGCGAATCCTAAGTTTGCAAATGCTTAGCGGGGTCTGCTTATTTACTGGGCTTTAAGAAGTGGTAGTCAGTGGACTCAAAGGGAAAATGGCTTCAGGTCTTGGTGCTGTCTTAGTAACGACAGTATTGGATGGTTTTTGGTTAAGATTCAGCATGAACTAGAGCTTTCTGGATGGCGTCCACGTTAGCTTACTGGGCCGAGCTGAGACATACATGCCCACGTCCGCATGTTTGTGTCCAAGAGGCGCGAGGCAGCACAGACGGTGGGAAAGCAGGAAGAGACAGATCCGGGAGAGCCCTGAGAGCACAGAACTCAATCTGCACTGTCGGCCAAGTGAACGGACGCTTTTGCAAAGCCAGTCAGCTGACCTAACTTATGCATGTCCAGGATCATGAAAACCCTTCTGAAAACAGACATGCTCGCCCCAGCCTCTCCGCTCAGCAAAATAAAACTCCATTTCCTAACACCTGCACCCTCCGGCACAGTAAAACCTTCTGGGTGAGGGTATCTCTCTTCTGTCTGGTCTGGAGGCCGGGAGTGGGTTGTTCCTCCCGCGGCCTCCGGCCACCGTCCTCATTCACGTCTGCGCTCTCGGTCCCTCCACTTGCATGTTGAGCTGAGTTTTGGCACCGCTGGGAAAACTCAGTTACAAACAACAACAACAACAGTATTCCAGACATGTTCTCAGAGAGGCCTGCTGAAGCCCTGAAGCTCCGCCAGTCCGTGGGCACAGACCCCCTTAATAAAATAATAATCACTAAAATAATTTAAAAATCTACAAAAGCCCCCCAGGCTCAGACACTCTGGGCTGGGGGCAGGGGGGTGGGGGGTGGATCATGGCTTGTTCGGTACTCTGTCCGTGGACACACACTTCCACATCACACTAATACTGTGTACTTCAAAGAAACAACACAGCCACCGAGAGGAACCGGGTTGAGTCAACGTGAGGGGCTTGGATGCTGCTTCTGTTTAGCGTTGCTTCCCTGTCTCTCTCGAGACATGGGAAAGCCTGTGCCCTTCTGGCAAAGCCGGAGCCTCGCTCCTCCCTGCCCACCCTCCCTTCCTTCCTTCCTGAGCCAGGTCCTTGGGCCGAGGGTCGTGGTTAGAAATGGTTTTCAGCGCGGTTAGGCAGTGGAGGGCCCCGAGGGCCAGCCAGTTCGCGGTCACCGTGGCCAGGGCCTCAGGCCCGTCACAATATCACGCACTGCAGTTTGTGGGTGCCGGTGGCCCGGTCGCCCCGCCATTTGGTTTTCTTCTTCTTCTTCTGGCTCTTTTCTGGAATCTGTTGCCTTTTGAGACAGGGAAAGGCAGAAAAACAAAGTCAGAATGGGCTTTGCTTCTCCCTGCCCCTCTCCTCCCGGGGCCCTGGGTGTGCAGGCGGCAGGCCTGTTCTGGACGCTGGGGGAGGGCCTGGCCTGGCCAGTTGTCTCTGGGGCAGAGAGAGCAGGAAGGCAGGGAGGGCAGGGCAAAGCCTGTTGCCCTGCTGGGGAGAATTCCTGACATCACACTGTGGCTGTAGTTCTTTAAATCGTGAACTACATTATGTGTTCTTCAGTACTGGCCTCTATTTTTGTGTTTCATATTTTAAATAAAATGACAAGCCCATTGAGTCCGAAAGTTTTTTGCATGCTTTCTGTTAACTATTCCTATGTCTAAAGCCTGCCCTGGAACTACAGGTCCATAGCCAAGATACCACCAGCTCCTGGCAGGGCCGCGTACCCCAACGGGAGGCCAAATGCCCACGAGAAGACCTTTCCACGAGTGCAGAGCCACCAGCTATGGCGTAAAGGGGGGGCTGCGCTATCACAGTGCACACCGGGGACTGATGAGGAAAGGGCTGTGTGTGTGTGTGTGTGTGTGTGTGTGTGTGTGTCCTGGGGCGCCGACAGGCAGCAGGGGGAAAGCACTCTGCCAGGGCCCTGCCCGTGAGTTCACGACTAACTGACAGCTGTAGAGCTCAGCAGCACATGGCCTCACACTAAGGGCCTGATATTTGAGGACAGCGGGTTAGGCTGTTCCGCACGGTGCAGACTTTGGAAATGGGCAGATGGGTGACAGGGGAGCAGCCGGGAGGCTGTGGCAGCCCTATAAGCACGAGGCGGTTCGGGCTGGGACCCTGACTGTAAAGGAATGCAGCGAGACCGCTGACGAGGCTTTCCGACCACACCTGGAGCCTGGCAGGGTGTGCGGTCTGCAAAGCGGGTGCGTGTGCAACGCCCCAGCAACTTGAGCTGAGGAATCAGAACGGTGGTGGCTCAGGTGAACTGTCACGGGGCACTCTGACCTCGGGGCGGTGGAGCGGACACGGACCTACTTCCTATGGTGTTGACAGGTGTGGTGTTGGGAGAACACGGAAGGCAGGTGGAGGGAGCCTGAGCTGTGGAGCGGAGAGGAGAGTGGAGGCCGGAGAGGAGGCTGAGCTATAGTACCCCAGGCAGGAAGGCCCCTCCCTTTAGCTCTGGGCTTCCCCCACAGGTAGGAGGAGTGAGCGGGTGTGTGCAAAGGAAGATGGGAAGGGCGGGGAAAAGAAATGGGTGGAGGGATAAGAAATACAAAACAGGCCCAGAAGTGCACGGCCCCAGCCTTGGAACAAGAAGCCACGTCCCTCCAGCCCTCCCGGGGACCCACCTCGCTGCAGAGGGCTTGCTTCTGGGGGAGCGTGCAATGCTCACCTAATTACCCTAACCAGGTCATGGAAGGCTTTGTCGACGTTGAGAGGTGGGTCCTTGGCACTGGTTTCTATGTACGGAATCTGGAAGGCAAAGCTCAACTTGGTAAAAGTAGCACTGAGGTCCACAAAGCCCCGTTCCCTAAAGCTGCAGATTGTCAGGGGTCCCAAGGAACCACCTGCCTTCAGAGACCCCCACAGAACCCTGGCGCCAACAACCTCAAGCCCCTTGGTGGCGTCTTGCTCCTTAAGGGTGGAAAATTTTGACAGCTTGTCTAATTCCCTTTTATTCTCTAGTCATAGAGATCTTTAACAGCCCCCTAAAAATAGAGGGAAAAAAAAGATCTTTTTACATACTTGAAGATTAAAGACTGTTTCATTTATCAAACTAAAATAGGTTCTGATGCTATTCTTTTTTCTCTCTGAGGCCTATTTCTCCACCGTGAGGGGACTTCTGCCTCTTCCCTGGCGCTCCAGAGCAGACTCTGGTGGGAGAGGCTGAAGCGAGGCTGGGCCATGGGCAGAATGCTGCAGCCCGGTGACCTCTAGCTGGTCTGTGCCTCCTTGCCCCCAACAGGCTTGCCAGGCTCAGCTCTTGTTTGGCCTGCATCTACAAGTCCGGGAGCTCGGCCACGTTCACAGAGGGCTTGTGCCTGCACGTCTGACCCTGAGGAATCATCACCCCAGCTGAAGGACAGCAGCTCACCGGCAGATGTGGCTCAGGTGGCCCCCCAGAGGACAGGTGTTGAGGGCCGTGTCTACCCCAAGTCTCGGGCTGGCACAGGGAGGAGGACAAAGGTTGCATGAGGTCAGGACGCAGTTCTGAGCACACCTCTCCTCCTGCGTCAGGGACCCCGCACAGGTGGGAAGGCTTTGTGTGCACTCCCGCTTGAGTGGAGAGAGAGTGTGGGGTTTGTGCAAAATATACAGGCTTCCCCAGGCCAGAGAGGGAGGCCGACTGTGGTCAGACTGAACAACTCGGGTGTATTTCATTACTTTTCCCTGGTTACAAAATTAAGACATTTCATTATAACACTTTCAAAAAAGAAAAGCCCAGTGAAGAAAATAAAAATGACCAGCAGTTCAAATGCATGGGTCGGGGCGGGGGTTGTGTGACAAGGTGAGCTGTTACTTTAGAGGAGAATGTTGTAGGCGACTGCCCAGGACACATCCTAAAGGACCGTCGCACATCGCTGTGGCCACAGGCAGAGGTCTCGAGGGTGGCTAGACGCAAAGGGCAGAGCACACGAAGCAAGGCTGAGACTTTTCAAATAGTCATCCAGCCAATCTTCGAGGCTCTGATAAACTGAAAGACCACTGCCCTCCACTGTAGGCTGTTTGACTGAGACGCCTCTGGGCCCTTCGCCTGCCAGGTCTCAGCAGCCCTGAGCTCACTTACTCCCCACCTTCACCCTCGGAGGTAAGCAAGTATCTCCACTGTGCCTCGGGGGGACACTGTGAGCTCAGAGCGGTGATGTGCTCGCCCAGAGCCACACCGCAGCTGGCAGAGAATCAAGGGTTGAAGCAGGTGCCTGTTCCATTCCCTGCCTGGCCGCCCATGGACAGCTAGGGGTGCCGAGGTCAGCTTCAGGGCCCCTCCCAGGCACGGAGGGCATCCCTGCTAGGGCCTAGAAGCCAGAGTCCTGTGATACCCTGTGAGGCCAGGGCAACGTGCTTCCTTTCGCACACCCAGAGCAGGGGCAGGCAGCTGCCTGTAGCTGGGCTGGGACCCACCGGGAGCCCCTTCACAGGCCGTGGCCCTGCCGGCTCAGCAGGGGCACGGTTCCAGGGGCCTGAGACAGCCGCTGGTGCCGCCCCACCCACCACTCAGAAGTACAGGAGTTGTAGTGACCCCCACGTCCTTGGGTGCCCTCGGCCTTCTTTCTGGGGGTCCTGCCTCCACCACTGAAGAAAGGCTGGGGTGCATTATCTGGGTTCTTGGAATTCTAGGATTTCAGTAGCAAGGAGACTTAAACTAAAGGGAACGCTGCACTAAATGGTAGCACCATCTGACTCCACCACAGGGCTAGGAAATGCCACCTTCCGGCGCCGGGTGGGGCGCCCGCCTTGGCAGCTAAAGAGGAACTTGCCTTATGAGCTCTAAAATAGCATGTTGTCGATAGTAGCTCGCAGAGTCGCTTGGTCAAATGGTAAATGAGGTAGTGGCATTTACTGCAGGAGAAACGCGGCTGAGAGACTGGAGGCCCAGGTTGCAGCGGCGGGGGCCGGGCAGGCTCCACTCTCCACACCCCCCCCCCACCACCACCACCCGCCCACTGCTTGGAAGGGACGAGCAGAGGTGTCTATGAGAGGCCTGAGGGAGCCTGAGACTAGGAAACGGAGCCGGCTCCTCAGGCCTGTCTCTGTTCAGAACCCAGCGGTGAGTCTCCAGCTCTCCTCTGGAGACTGTGGGGCAGCTCTGTCCTGGTGGATCACTCCTCCTCCTTGAGGCATGTTCTTCACTTGGCACCCACGACGCCCCACTCTGGCCCTCATGCGTCACCCACAGCTTAGGCCCTTTTTGTGGTTTCCTCCTCACCTCCCTGCATCACTAGGTCAAGTGTCCGGCCTCAGTCCTGGGACCCCTGCCCTATCTACACCTGCTCCCTTGGCGTTTATGGCTTCAAATGCCATCCACACTCTGCCACTGCCAATACTTGCCCCAGATGCTGTATCTGACTCCCGCCTTGGCATTTCCATCCAATTATCCACTCAGCTCCTAGCCTCCACAGATCTGCAACCAAGCGCCTGTCTCGCACACACTTCCTCCGATTGTCTCTCCTGCCCAGTTACCGACACTCTGGTCTTCTGAAAGTTGCTCACGCCCAAACCACAGAATCACCCGTCACACCTTCTTTCTCTCACACCCCACATCCAATCTGTGCACATATCCTGTTGGCTTTCTTAGAAACACGTCCAGAATCCAACTACCTCCTTGCCACCTTCACCAGCACCACTCCAGGCCGTGCTGACCTGCATCTGGGTTATCCAGCAGCCCCTAACTGGTTTCCCTGCTCCCACGACTGGCCAAATGGGGCCCTTCTCAACATGACCCCCGGAGAGAAGCTGTGCAGCCATAAGCCAGACCTCGTCATCACTCCTCACTCATAGCCGTCCAATGGTTTCCCCTCTCCCTCTGAGCAAGAGCCCATAAAGTTTAAAGCCCTTCTCTGACCTGGCCTCCTGCTCCCCACCCCTCCCACTTCAGCTCCAGCTGACCTCCTTGCTGATCCTCAAACTCCTGCCTTAGGGCCTTTACACTGATTATTCCCGCAGCTGGAACATTCTTTCCCCAGAGATCTGCAGGGCTTCCTCCTCAGCTCCTATGAGTCCTTGCTGAAATGCACCCTCCCTAGCAAGGCTTTCCCTGACCACCCTATTTGGAAAAGCATCCTCCTCCACCTTACATTCCTGACCCCCTTCCCTGATTTACTTTTTTCCATAGCACATGTCACACTGTAATTGGGGGACACTGTAATTTGCTTGGTTTATTATCTGTCTCCTGTCATTAGAAGTAAGCACCATAAAGCCAGGAGTTTTATTTCCCAGGGTCTAGGGCAGTTACACGAACGTGTGAATGGACGCAGAAGGCAGAGACAAGCATAAGTAACTTGCAGTGAGCCCCCTTCCTCTACTCACAGAGCTGGGCCCACCGGGCAGAGGGAAGGGGCAGCCTTGCAGCAGACCTCCCAGCAGGCAGAGTGGACTTCTACATAACTGACCCATGAGGCCAGGGGCCTGGGCTGTGCTTGTGCGGGGGAGGGGTGGGAAGAAGCCCGGTGACCCCACCCAGCACTTCCAGAGGGCAAAGGGGCATCACAATGAACTGAAAAAAAGAAAACAAAGATGTCCACTGATATTCACTGTGCGGCCTGGGCAAACCTCAGTCTGACCAACTGTAAGATGGGCATCATGATACCTACCTCAGCATGTGGTGGTAAGGAGTGATCGCTCCCCAGCACAAGGCCTGGCATAGAACAGGGCTCGGTGAACTGCCGCTGGTCCGATGATTCTGAGCATAATCAGGCGGCTGGCTCAGAGAACTCGATAGAAGCCAGCCCTCTGCACAGCCCAGCAATGAATCTGCTGTGTTGGGGGCCAGGAGGTGGCCTGAACACCAAGCTCGCAGGCCACCGTGAAGGGACCTGGTCCCCCCGTCAGAGCTCCTCACGACCGATAAGAGGGTGTTTTCTCTCAAGTCTGCTGTTTTGTTTCACAACATAGCCCTCATCACATACGCCCTGCCAGGCCTCTCTGCGGGACCTAACCCACTACCCAGGAGGCCCAAGGTCCCGCAGGAGTGATGGGCACGGCCTCCTACACATCCCTGACTGCCCAGCACATACACACACACGTGCACACACGCACATGCACGCCACCTACATTGTGTTTGGTCGCCATTTCTTTTCCTTGCTCCCTGGTGATTTTCCTCAAATGCATCAGATCGACCTTGTTGGCCACGAGGATCATCGGAAAGGACTCTCTGGGGAATAAAGGAATAGCAGCTCATGAAATTTCACTGCCCCCACGCCTGCTGAAGGCAACACAGCCACACCTCAGGCATAAGGCAGCCCACGCTGCCTCCCCAGTGGGCCTGGGGCTGACTCCTGAGTCCCTTTCCCTCCACGTCTCCAGGCAGGGTAAGGGGGCCCCGGGACTGTGTCTTGGTTTGGAGGTTTAGGCTTACTGCAGGGAGAGCAAAGAGGTCCCCCCTGCCCCCCCCCCCTCCCCGGGAAGCCCCTGGCTCAGCACCATCAGAGAGGGCTCCCGAGAGGCTGCTGGGCAGGGGGCTGGCTTCCTGGACCTGCTCCCTCCCATCTCCCTCCCATGCAGGGCTGCTGTGGGCCATCAGCAGGGGCTGGGAAAGAGCCCCAGGGCCCGTGTCTGGTATAGGGCTGGCACTCAATAAATGGCAGCTGCAAAAGCAGGATGGCTCCCAGGAGAGGAAGGGTGGGATCACAAGGCAGTCTGCCTTAAAGAGTCCCATCGACGCATGTGGCCATATTGCTGTCCAAAGGTGAAAGAAATGCCAGTCTTATAGCATCTTTAACATCACTGGGCATTTTCATCTAAAAAATTCATAATTACTTTATTATTTTCCCTTGCACTTGGGTTAGCCAAAGGTCGAATATTTTCCTACTTCAGAGTAATTTATGTTTTCTCTTTTGAAATTCCTATAGTCAGGGGCTTAACTTATATTTATGGCTCTGAGTTTTATGTATATATGTGAGTGTGTGTGAGTGTGAATCCCTTTACCTGGTAAAATTATTAACACTTTGCCATTGGAACAGGTGTTAACTGGATTTTTCTGAATTTACTGAGATTTGTTCAAAGCTTGCTGTTTTCTTAATTAATTTGTCCTTTTACTCTCCTATGTGGCCTCTTTAAGAGCGAATTAACTGAAAAGACCAGTTAGGCTTAAAAGAAACTACAAATTATTTAAATAATTACTCCATATAATGCTAAGGAAAAAAAATGAGCCTTTGATTAGGGGCTTGTAAATCTCACAGTCAAATGTGATGTAACCACTTCCAACGCATACCGGAGAGGAAATTCACTTTTTTTTGAACGTGATAAAATTTGGTTAAATTGGGGCCATCAGTGGAGACTGGTTAGGAGAGATGGGAGGGGGCTGACTTAAGGCCCTGGAAGCAGTTTGGCCCTGCGGAAAGAACTGGGGTAGGAGGCGGAGGGACCAATGTGTGAATTCAGCTCTGCCCCTCTGTGTTTCAGCTTTCACCTGAGACTCTGAGAGACAGACAGACAGACAGACAGAGGCCGCTCTGAGCCAGGAGCTAGGACGTCCTGGCCCAGCTGCCCTTACCTGTCCTTGACGCGCAGGATGAGCTGGTGGAAGCGGTCCACGTGCTCGAAGCTGGCCTTGTCCGTGACTGAGTAGACGATGAGGAAGCCGTCCCCCGTGCGCATATACTGCTCCCGCATGGCGCTGAACTCCTCCTGCCCGGCTGTGTCCAGAACTGGGGTGGGATGAGGCCACTCAGGGGCTGTCACCACCCATTGTGGAGCTCCCATGGCCTGCAGACCCCCATGCTGCTTCTGCTGTCCCCAGGGTGGCTCCAGCCAAGCTGGCCCCAAGAGGCTGCATGACTTTCCAGACCCAGCAGGGCCTCAGACCCCTCCAAGTGTGAGGCCGGAACAGACTCATTTGTGGACCTGCTGATTCCAACCTACTTGCCCCCTGGGACTTACCTGTCTACAGAAAAGCCTCATAAAGCCAGTGATCAGCTCTGCCACAAAACCGCTCTGGGACCCCCACACCCGGGCTTGGATCCCTGCTGGTCCTTACAAACTGATTCCCAGGAAGTTACCTGACTCTCTGAGCCCCTTTTCCTCCTATATAAGATAGAAACAATGCCTCTACCTTGCAGCCTCTAGGGAGGAGAGCCCCAGGACATGCACTGGGGAAGCCCTGAAAAGGCTGGTCAGGTAGGGTCCTCAGTCCCTGTGCGGACAGATAGCAGGCAGGCTGCGCAGGGAAGGAGAGGCCTCTGAGAGCCAGGATCACTTGGCCCTAGGATGGGGCTATCACGGGGTGGTAGGAAGAGCTGGGGAGAAAGAGGGGGGAACCATCTCAGCAAAGGCTCTCTTCCCAACACATCCAGCCCCCTCTCCCTCCCTCCACCCCGTGGACTCCGGAAGCCCACACCCCTTCAGCTTCCTACCTGCTGAGATAAAATCCTCCCCCCAGGCTGTTTCAGAGTGGCCACAGCCACTACTGGGGGCTCTCCTTTGAGATGCCCAGGCCTGACCCCCTCAAGCCTGCTAAAGCCCCGTAGCATCCTGCAAACCCCTGCTCACCATCCAGCCTTTCCCATTTCCTAGCTCACTCCACTCTCTGACAGACCCATTTTCCTTCTCCCTGGAGGCAGTGGAGCTAATGGCTATAGATTTTGGAGCCAGATTCTGGGCTGAGTCTGGTTCTTCATTCCTAGAGTATGATCCTGGGCAAGCTCACTTCTCTGTGCCCTTATTTCCACGATGAGAATCCTAAGGGTTGTTTTAAGTTAAAATACTAAGACCCAGGGCACCTGGATGGCCCTAGTCAGTTAAGCATCTGCCTTTGGCTCAGGTCATGGTCCCAGGGTCCTGGGATCGAGTCCCGCATCGGGCTCCTTGCTCAGCGGGGAGTCTGCTTCTCCCTCTCCCTCTACTGCCGCTCTGCTTCCCTCCCCCTTCTTGTGCGCTCTCCCTCTCTCTCTGTCAAATAAATAAATAAAATCTTTAAAAACAATACTAAGACCCTTGGAGCAGTGCCTGACACAAAGAAGCCCTATAGGAGGGTCTGGTGCGAGCTTGTTCTCCTTACCTGGGGTGCTCTCTCCACCTCTAGGCCATCCCCCAACCACCCCTGCTCTCCTGCTCCCCTTACCTTGGCCAGCTGACTCTGACTCATTGCATTCTGCTGCCTGAGCTCCCGGGGACTCTCCCCACCCCTGTACAAACCCTTTATGGCACATTGTCCTTCCTGCGCATTTAAGAGGCCCCCAGTTGGACTGTCAGCTCCAGAGGTAGGAACTGGTCTGCTTGGAACCTGGCACAACAGAACTCAAATAGTAGCTGAATGAATAAATGAATGTAAAGCCTACCCAATTTTGTTCATTCATTCATTCACTGAAGAAATATGTGAGAGCCTACTATGTGCCAGGCAGTGTTCTAGGCACTATAGATCCAGAGTGAATGAGAAAATCCTTGCTCTACTGGGCCTCACAATCTAGTAGGAAGATTGGCGAACAAATGAATGAGTAATATAATTTCTGGTGGAGACAAGTATATACTGTGAAGAACAATATAGCCAGCTGAAGCTTATTGGTGGAAGTTGGTGTCACGTTGGGTAAGGACCAAGGGCAACTAAATAAATCCCACCGGCAAAACAGATGAAAATGTCACAGATCTGGCTGAAGGGATGGGAAGGTGAATAGAACAGCAGAAGACATTCAGGTGATATGTAATTAATGGATTCACAGATTTTGAAGGTGTGTATTGTCCAAAACAAAAACTAGAGATCTAGGATATGTGAAAATATGATCGTTCAGAATTTTTAAAACCCAATTCAATGGGGAGCTGAAAGTCAAAATGGACCCTCTGGGAAGGAAAAATGGTTACTTCACACACTGACTGCCTTAAAAATAATATCATCCATGCTTTCTAAAAGAATTCTTGGAGGAAATACTTCAGCAGAGTGAAAAATAGATCCATGAAAGAAAAAGATGAGTGGTATTATAAACAATGATAAACAAAGAAGACAGCCAAACCTAAGTTAAGTTTAAATAAATGTCGTTACACAACTTAAAGAAAACGAATGGCAATTTAGAACTAAAATCTATGATGATCCATATGTGAGGGTAGGGGCTGGGAAAAAGTAAGTTACTACTAAATTTCTCGCCTCATTTGGGAAGAGGCTAAAGATAATAATTACATCCAGATGTTGATAGAAAAAATAGAATTATACACACACAAACACATGTATGTATATAGAATAACCACTAGAAATAAAACTCAAAAGTTCCTAGTCATCAGAGGGGGGAAAAAAAAAAAAACAGAACAAAGTAAACGGGACCAATCCAACAAAAGGCAAAAACAAACTACACAAAAATCAGAAGGCTAAAAAAGGAAACATGCAAGAAGATGGCAGATGTAAATCTAACTATGACTAACAGCAGTAAAGGCAAACGGGTTAAATCTACCCATTAAAGCAGACACCCAATATAAAATCCATTTGTCTGCTACTACAAAAGACACATATAAAACAAAATGACACAGAAGGAATGAAAAGTGAAAGGGTAAAAAAGGATTATGTCAGCCACATGCATCCACAAAATAGGATTCAAGGCCAACGCATTGAACAGGACAAACCAATGTATTTATAATGGGAAAAAGTACAAGCATCAAGAAGTGGCAAAGTCATGAATCATAAGCATATAAGAATGTCTTCTAAAATACACATGTATAAAAACCTGATTTTCAAACACAATAGGTATAGACAAATCCCATAATCACTGTGAGAGAACTTGAACAGGCCTCTCTTAGAGAGACAGAACAATTGGCCCCCTGAAAAGTAATGATCTAAATAATGCAATTTTAAAACTTAATCTGAGAGGGGTGCTTGGCTGGCTCAGTCGGAAGAGCATGCGACTCTTGATCTCAGGGTTGTGAGTTCGAGCCCCATGTTGGGTGTAGAAATTACTTAAAAAAAAAAAAAAAGGGCGCCTGGGTGGCTCAGTTGGTTAAGCAACTGCCTTCGGCTCAGGTCATGATCCTGGAGTCCCAGGATCGAGTCCCGCATCGGGCTCCCTGCTCGGCAGGGAGTCTGCTTCTCCCTCTGACCCTCCTCCCTCTCATGCTCTCTGTCTCTCATTCTCTCTGTCTCAAATAAATAAATAAAATCTTAAAAAAAAAAAAAAAACAACTTAATCTGAGAGAACAAACTTTACACTCAAACAGTAAATAAGCATTTTCAAACACACATGAAATCATCACAAAAATTGGCCACATATTAGGTCATAAATAAAAATTTCAACAAATTCCAGAAAGCCGATGTCACATGGGCTATGTTTTGCTTATACGCAGTAAGATCAGAAATTAACAGCAACATGAATATAAAAACTATCCACTTGGAAGTTTAAAAAGCTATACTGCTCTATAATGCTCTAGTTAAAGAGAAAAGCAAAGCAGAAATTACAAACAATTTAGAACTGAACAACAATGAACAATAATAAAACCTCTGGTTTGAGGCCAAAGTGGTACTCAGAGGAAAATTACAGCTTTAAACACACTTCCAAAAACCAGAGAGCCTGAAAATTATCTAGGCATTTAAATTAAGGGGCTAGGAAAGGAAAAATAAAACCAAAGAAAGAAGAAATCGTCAATGAAAGTAGAAATTAAGAAAATGAGAGGAAAGAAAAGTAGTAGATATCTAAAAATCAAAAGCTGACTTTTGAAAGGACCAATTAAAAAAAAAAAAAGCCTTTAGCAATTCTTACCAGCGACAAAAGAGAAAAAAGACTAATAAGCCTTCGGAATGAGGAAAGGCCTATGACTACGGATCTAGACATATATTTAATTCTGAGAGAAAACTATATGCAGTTTCATAGCAAAAAAATTTCAATTCTGGATGAAATGGATAATTTAAGAAAATATAAATAAACAAAACTGGCTCAAGAAAATATATAAAACCTGAATAGGCCAATGATTATCGATGAAATTGAAGAGACAAATCTCCCCCATGAATGGCACAAAGCTCTTTTTATTATCTATAAACTGCTCCAGAGCCTGGAAAATAAAGGAACTTTCCAGCTCACTGTAACAGCCTAAGCATACTCCTAGTAACAAAGCGGACGGGGTGGCATGTGGTTGTGGGCTAATGGCCAGGCCTGCCCCACCTTCTGGGGACAGGAGCAGCTTGCATGTGGGACCCAAAGAGGTGCATTCAGTCATCCATTTGCCAACCCTCTTCTAAACACATACTCAGTGCCCACCACTCTGCTTGGTACTTGGGGTAGTTAAAGAATAAGCTGCATCTCGCTATCAAGGTACTTAGAGGCTAGCTGGGCTGGTACTTAAAGAAAAATAACACCACAGGACAGAAAGTGATACATACTATGGGAAAATCTAGGTCAGGCGGGGAGGTCCCTTTAGCTTGGAGGGGATAATGCAAGGGTTTAGCCAAGAGGGGATATTGATCTTGCCCTTTAAAGGAAAGCATTTGACATAAAAAAGATAGGGTCTGGGGAAGGCCTTCCAGGCAGAGAAACAGCATGAGCAAGGGCCTGGAGGCTGGGAAGAAAAGGGGGTCGGTGTGCTGGCATAAAAGTTCTGTGATGGGGGAGCAGGTGGGAGAGAGGAGACAGGGAGACTAGAGGCTGGGCCTCTTGGATCCTGAACTAAAATCTTTGAACTTAGTGGGTGCTGGGGATCTACCAAAGGTTCAGAGAGGGAAGAGATGCAGTCAGAGGGGGGTGAGTGTGGCAGCCGGAGAGGGAAGGGCCTGGAGGGGGAGGCTGTGAGGAGGTGGAGGAGGGGCCAGGGCAGAGGCAACCAGGGCATCAGTGAAGGCAGATGGGCCTGAGAGGCAGAGGAAACAGTGAATGGACAGACACGGAGGACATAGGACACCGGGAATGGGGGCCAAGGGGAGAGAGGAGAGTGGAGGGCACCGTAGAAATTCTAAACCTTGGAGCCCCAGCAGGGTAGGTGCAACCTGGGAGGTGCAGACGTGGTGCGGGCTGAGCTGGGCCTAGTCTGGTTTGGGGTTCGTCCCCCGCTCCACATACATACACCTGGAAGTGCCTGGGCACAAGCCCCTTGTCAGTGGCTCTGCCCCAGGGAGGCTGAAGATCACAGGCAGCTAGGCTTTTAAGAAATTATGATGCCGCCTGCATTTCCCATCCTGATGGCATGAAGGTAGGAGGACTCCGGAGACAGAAAGTACTAGTCACTGTGGGAGAAGAGGTGTTGTGCCAGTGTGTGTGTGAGAAAGAGAGAGAGAGAGAGAGAAGACGGGAAAGAGACACAGCCAGAGGCAGCCAGACTGTGGAAGGAGGAAGAAGACAGTTTGGAGACAGAGGGGGTCAGTGCTGCGCACCTGTCTGCCCTGCCCCAGTCTCCCCACCCAGAGGTTGATGGGGCCAGCTGTGCGGCTAAGGAGGGTTTAAGTGGAAACCCCGAGGCTGCTCTTAGATCGTGTGGATTTCAGAAGCCCAGCCCCACAGGCTGGCGTGGCACCGGGCCCCCGGCAGGCGGGCAGCCAGTGTGTGGGGGCACCAGCCTGGGTCCCAGCTGAGCCCTCCTCCTTGCCCCGTCCCCTCTTCCTCTTCCTTCTTTTCTGCCTCCTCTTCTTCCTCCTCAGGGCTGCCGGAGGGAGGCACACCCTGGCATGGGCTCGGGGCTGGGACACTGGCGGCAGCCCAGGGTACAGTCTGAGCTCTTTGGCTGAAAATAGTCCTGCCCACCACATTCTACTGGCAGCAGACACCGTGCTGGGTTTTCTACACACACACCCTCCGAATCCTCCTCATGGCCTAGAACAAATGCGGAAACTGAGGCCCAGGGAGTTGAAGGGATCTGCTCAAGGCCACACACTGGGAAGGAGGCCACTCCAGCTTCCCCAAGGCCCAGCTGTCCCTGCCCATCCAGTCTTTTATCTTCAACCAGAGGGTGTGGGTCTGGCCACCCACAACCAGCGGGGCTGTGTCTCAATTCCAAGCCTTTGCACAAGCCATGACCTCCAACCAGAATGGCCTGTCACCAGCCACCCCAGCCTCCCCCCACTTCCCCCAGCACGGCTGCACTCTGCCTCCTCTCCTGAGAGCCCCAGCCCCTGACCTCTGTCTTTGAACCTGTCCTATTTTGTGTGTCCTGGGTTCTGTGAGTTCTGTGGGTTTTTCCGAGTCACTGCCTCTAGGCCTGGCTCAGCTCCCCACCGTGGGGTGGAGCTCTACAGGGGGGGATGGGAGGGGAGCCAGGCTTTCATTTCCCTCGGTCTCTCGAAAGCTTCAGCACCCAGTGCAGGTTCAAAAAATACTTGCAGAATGACTAGACAAATCATGTGCGCACTATAGGAAATGCAATTGCTGTGTCCAATCAGCCCTTGCCAACTTTAAGGGAAATCATGAAAAAGTGACTTTTTCACTTGTGTAATGCACCCCTCATGGTGAGGTAAGGGCTCTGGAATATGAAACAATACAGATGACAATTTCTAGAGATAAAATGTCTCCAAGGACCATGCTTCATGTTTTCTACCTTTCTCTAATGCACAGGACCATGGTGGGAGGTAGGAGTGATCATGCCCATTTTACAGGGCAGTCAGGTGGGGAAGCCTATGCTCTTCCTAGGAGAAGACTCAAATAAAAATATGGCACCTAGCTGAGCATGGGTAGTGATGAGGGCACTTGACTATTTTTCTTGTGTTCCCCATTCTGGGTAAGAGTGTGTATGGAGTGGGCTGGGTGCCAGGCAGAAGGGCTAGACCCATTGACCATGCACTGTTTCCAGAAAAAGGGCTGCTTTCTTCTCCACAGCACTGGCAGGGTGTGGAAAGCCACGCCACTTGAGACTCTCTAAGGGGGAGGGGGCTAACTCCTGGGGCGGATGTGGCTGGCTCCCTGGCAATGGGGACGCTTCCCTCTGGCAGTGGTCCCAGCCTCGACTGACTTCAGGATAGCATCAGGGGAGAAGTGCTGGCCACCAGCCCCCGGGGATGCTTACTCCGGAGGCCACCCTCCTGCAGCTGGGGGAATGGCGCGAGGAGGCCTTGGGATACCCTTTCATGAGGTCCCTAGATTTCCTGACTTGGTAAACACATCACATGTGTGGGTGCACGTTATTTCAGGGAGACGGTCCACGGCTTTGTGGAATTCTCAGAAGAGCTGGGAACACCTCACCCCCAAACAAATGTCACTTTTAGGGAGGGAAGAGAAGAAAAGAGAGAAGGGGCAGTAGGGGGCCTCAGCTGTGTCACCAGGAACATCCCAGAGAGAGAGGTTAGCCTGGGAGGGGCCTGGCAATGGACAGAAACGGGGAGAGAAAGCGCTGGCCTACAAGGCCATTTCCCACAACCACTCAGGGCGTGGGGGGAGGCAACATTTCACAGGTGACCTGCTCAGGTTCACACTGCTAGAGAGCAGGAGAGGCAGATTGGAATACCAGGCTGTCTGGGGCCAAGCTTTGCTCTGCTCCTGGCACCAGCCTGTCTTTGAGCGAGGAGCCAGCAGGGTCCCCAAGGCCTGTGAAGAGGTGGTCTAAATGGAGGGGGTGAGGACAGAACACCTGAGGTCCACAGAGACAGAAGACAAAGGCCTGGAGGCGATATGTCTGACACCCACCCCACCTGCTTACCCCAAACCCTCCACCTACTCCACACCTGCCCCTGCGTGGCCCACACGTAGCTGGGAGGAGAGGGCTCATGGCTCTGCACCTGGCTCCCTTTAAAGTCCTAGCACCAACTTCTGGGGCCCTTCGAACACCCAACAAACTTGAACACATCCCCATCCAGTCCCCTCCCACTCCTGGGGCCACCGCTTCCCACCGCCTCCTCTCCTCCAGCCTCCACTCCCAGCTGAGGGTGTGAAACAGAGATCACCAGCTAAATTCCACAAGCTTCCAAACCAACCCACCTCCCAGACAGCGGGAGCCTCACACACCACAGGAGGCAGGCGCGTCCACTGCAGAGAACAGTTTCGAGCTTCCTCAAAAAGCGAAACGTAGAGTTACCATTTGACCCAGCTGTTACATGCCCAGGGGCATACCCAAGAGAAGTGAAAACATAGCCACACAAAAACTTGCACAAGAATGTCCAAAGCAGCATTATTCCCAAAGGCCCAAAGTGAAAACAACTCAAATGTCCAGCAGCGGATGAGTGGATATTATTCACGTCTAAAAAGGAATGAAATTCTGATACGGGCTACATGTTGATGCACCTTGAAAACAGTCCACAGAGTGAAAGAGGCCAGTCTCAAAGGCCGCTTACTATATGGTGCTGTTTATATACATGAAATGTCCAGAACAGGCGAATCCGGAAAGAGAAAGTAGATCAGAGGTTTCAGGGGCTAGGGCAGGGGGAGGGGAGAATGGGGAATGACTGCTTTAATGGGTGAGCTTTCCAGGGAGAGGTGATGGAAATGTTGAGGAATCCGTGGTGACCCAAGTGATTGTTGGTTTGTGAATCAATCGGCAGTTGTGGGTGCACAACTGTGTGTATGCACTAAAAAACACTCGATTGTATACTTTACAGGTGAGTTACATCTCAATTAAAAACACTTGTAGGAGGACCCCCCCCTTTCCTCTGCAACACACGCCACTGTCTTCTTGCTGTGGGGGATGACCTGGCCCTGCTCCTGTCCAAGACCATGCCCTCCAGCGGGCACTGGGTCCCATCCTCTGTCACCCAGACAAGGACACTGCTACTATTGGGGCCCCTTCTCTTTCTGGCATCACCCATTTCTCTTTTGGTTCATTTCCACCAGTATGAAAACATACTATAATTTCTCTCGCCTAAAAAAAAATAAAGCCAAAAAAATTAAGAGTAGAAACCCCGCCCCTTGAGCTCACATCTCCTTCCAGCTTCTGTCCTTTCTCTGTTCCTCTTTACAGGCACACCCCTTGACTTGTCTGTTCTCACTGCCTGTTCTTCCTCCCCTCCACTCTCTCTTGAACCCCTATAATCAGACTCTCATTGCTGGTCATTCTATCAAGACTGGTCTTGTCAAGTCACCAACGACCTCCACATCACTAAATCCAATGGGCACGTTTCAGTCCTCAACCCTCTGGGCCACCTACTGACACCGGAAGTGGTTGATGGTTCCCTCCTGGCTGGAAAGCCTTCTCCACTTGGCCTTGGGACATCACTCTCTCTCGGTTCTTCTCCTACTGAAGTGACTGGTCCTGCTCTGTCCCCTCATCTCCCTACCCTCTAAACGATGGTGGGTCCCCACACTCAGTCTCAGGACCCCTTCTCTAACCCACGTTCGCTTCGTTGGCCATCTCTCATCTCATGGCTTACATGTCCACTCCAAAATGTCCATCCCCAGCCTATACATCTCCCCTTACCCTTACTCCAGACTCCAACATCCAGCTGCCTGCTTGACTTCTATTTGTATGTGAGAAAGGCATCTCAGATTTAACGTGTCTAAAATTAAACTCTTGATTCTCCCACCAAAGTTGCTTTTCACCAGTCTTCCTAATGTTGATAAACATAACTATTCTACCAGTTGTGCAGGCCAAAGACTCTTCCCTTTCTACCCGCACCTCATGCCATATACTCGATCCACAAATCCTGTTATTTCCTCCTTCAAAACACATCGAGAAGCTAACTCCTTCTAGCTATCTCCTTCAGCGGTGCCCTAGTCTGCCTGGCTTCTTAACTGGTCTCCCTGATTCTACCCTGGTTCCTCTATGGTCTATTCCCCACTCCTTTTAAAACGTCAGTCAGACTATGTCCCTCCTCTACTCAAAACCCTCCAATGGCTTCTTATTTTTCTACATTGACCTATGAGATCAGTGCCTCCCAGCTCTCTCTCTGACCTCTCCTATTAGTGCTCCCTCATTTGCTCTGCGCCCTGGACTCCTACCTATTCCCCCAAAAGGCCAAGCACACCCCTGCCTCAGGGCCTTTGCACCTGATGCTCTCGCTGTCTGAGATTCTCTTCCTTCAGGTATAAGTACAGCTTTATCCTTCACATCTCTGCTCCAACATCACCTTATCAGGTGCTTTGGACATTCTTGCACAAGTTTTTGTGGGATATGTTTTCATTTCTCTTGACCAGCCTACGTAAGATAGCAACCCCTTCCTCACTGTCTATTTCCTTTACCTTGCCTTATTCTCCTTCATAGCATTTATCACCACTTGACACATTACATATTTGCTTATGCTCTGTCCCTCCCATTCTAACATAAGCTTCATGAGAGCAGGGACTTGACTTTGTCAAATGCTGCATCCTCAGAGCCCAAAAGAGAGCCAGGCACATGGCAGGTACCCAGAAATATTTGTTGAGTGAATTAGTGAACTCGTCCATGTACACAAAACTCAGGGGCCAATCCACACATCGCTGGAGAGGAGAGGTGGTAGCTCCAAGTCAGGGGCTCAAGCCTCACTCTTGGAGCTCCCCAGAAGCAGGCGGATGGATTGGTGGTCTCTCATCTGCACGTGGGATAAAGCCTGTTCTTGAAAGCACCAAGCCCCCAACATAACTAGGACTATAAATCATATGAGAACAGTCACAGCAATGATAGGCATCTCCTGAGGTCTGCTATGTGCCAAGCCCCTCACAAGGTACCTTATTCCCTCCCTCCCCCAGTAAATGGGTGCCAGCGCCAGGCTGGCATTGGAGATACGATGGTGGGCAAAGGACACAGTCTCTCCCTCAAGGAGCTCATCATTTATGTTGCTTCATTTACGCTTTGCAACAACACTGAGGGTATATCCCATCTGAGGCACAAGCCCCACCAGTGAGGGCACATGGGCTTGGCGCAGAGGCTGGCCGTGCCGGAGGGAAAGAAGAACTCACACCTAGGGCAGGGTGACAGCAGGCTGGCAGGGGCCGCACTGGGGCCTGGGGGCAGGTGGCATCATGCTACGCACGGGTGGATAGGTAAGATCTCAAACTTATTAACCTGGCTGGTGCACTCAGCCCAAATAGGTCACAGGACCAAGAGCAATCGGCATAAAGTTCTGAAGTCAGGGCAAAACCCGAAAGTAACTGCAGGAGTATAGGACCTGTCAGCAATGTGAGAGGAACCCCACCTGGGGCTTGGGGTGCAAACCCCCAGACTGACTCCTGGCTGTGCTGTGCTGTTTGACGGGGGTTGGGGGGGGTGTGCGCGTTGCACACACGCCATCATCACGCAGCCTTGCTGAGCTGACTCTAGGTCACTGGCTGATGGGGGCCCCTCAGCAGCCAGGCTGGCAGGTGGGGTTTAGCTGGCACAGGGCAAGAGTAAGATCCTTCGCTTCAGGGTCAGAGGAAAGGGGTTCTAATCAGCTGTGTGACCTTGGCCATGCTTTACCCCTCGCTGAATCTTGGTCCTTCCCTGCAGGGCCCTGACTGATCAGAGGGCCGCGGGACAGGCGCTGGGGCAGGAGGGAAGGGCCCTCGGGGACAGAGGACAGCGGCGGCAGTGACCTTCCAATGGCACAGACGTAGCTCACCATCTGATCAACTCATAGGGCAGTGCTGGTACACACCGGTGGAGGCCCGGCTCTGCTCCCCTGGAAGCTGGAGACGCTAATCTCCATGTGGCAGAACTGTTACAAGGGGGAAATAAAACAATCCCTGTAAAGCCCCGAGCACAGGCTCTGGCCTTCCAGAAAAGTCTGGTCAGGAGGAACTGCTCCCACTGCCATGACGGGGAAGGAGCCACAGTGAGAGAGGGTTTGGGAGGTCGATCTGGCTTCAGTGTACCAGGAAGCACTGCCCTAGGCAGCTCGGAGGTCAGTGAGTTGCACGTTACTGGAAGCATGCAAGCAGTGATGGCTGATGGAACCAGGATAAAGGATCAGGCGGAGGCCTGCAGGGCTGGATTTCATAATCTGAGGCCAGTGGCCATGTTCTCTCATAAAGGAAAAAAGGGTAATTCCTCCCACATCATTGCCAGCAGGAAAACGGGAGGATGGCTGGACAGGTGGAAAGATAGGCCCGCTCTGCCTGTACCCCATTCTTAGTTGGGGGAGCCATGGGGAAGTGCTTACTCGGAAGCTGGCCCCTCAAGTAAAGCCTCTAGGCCGGAAAAATACACTTAATAAACGTTCCTTTTGCTCTTGCTGCCCTTCCAATGTCCTCCTTCCCTCCCCCTCCCCAGAAAGAATGTGGATTCAAGTGTTCAGGGAAAAGCCAGGTCCAGGCCACTCCAAGAAGACAACAGCACTTGTGTCTGAGGTTTGGGCAGAAGCCAGGGTGGAAACCTCCCAGCTTCTGAGGGTGCAGGAGAAGAGGTGGAGTTTTCACTCTTTGCAAAGACCTAGCTGGGAGAGCGGGGGACAGAGAGGCTGCAGAACTGGGCCCAAGAGCCCCTAGTGGGAAGAGGTGTCAGGAGATTCCGGGCCCACTGCTGTTCTCTGTTGTTGGAAGGAAGATGCAAGGCTGGGCAGAGGGCAGGACTGGGAACCGTAGAGGAGGGAAGGCCCAGAAACACCTGCCCCTACTGTAAGTGGGCAGAGGATGTGGTCAACATCCTACCCTGCAGGACCAAGGTCTGGGTCAAAGAGGAGGCAAGCAGGACAGGATGGGGAATGTGCCCGGCGGAGCCAAGAGGCCCCAGGCCTGGCTCTGCCTCTAGCTAGGTCTGACCTCTGGCGAGCCCCTTCTCCACCTGCACCAGTTTCCTCAGGTGTAAGGTGAGGGGGGTGGTACCATAGAGCTCAGGAGCCTTCCAGCCCTAGCCTAACAGAAAAAATAGGCACACGAGAACTCCAAGACACAACACCTGAAAGCATGGATTAGAATAGATCTTTGTACACTCGTGTGCACAGCAGCATTATTCACAATAGCCAGAAAGTGGAAACAGCCCCTGTGTCCGCTGCTGGATGAATGTGGTATATATACATACAATGGAGTAGTATTCAGTCTTTAAAAAGAAGAAATGCTGACCCACGTTATAAAACGGATGAACCTTGAAGACGCTGCGCTAAGTGAAAGAAGCCAGCCACAGGAGGACGAGTCCCATGCGCGCCCACATATGTGAGGTACTTAGAGCGGTCAGCTTCAGAGGGACAGAACGTGGTGCGGTGGTTGCCGGGGCTGGGGGAGGGCAGCAGCAGTTATCACAGTGAGTGAGCTCAGAGTGCCGGTTGGAGACGAGTAAGTCTGTGGACTGATGGTGGTGGTGGCTGCAGAACAGGGCGGACGGACTTAATGCCGCAGAGCTGTATGCTTAAAAATGGTTACACCAGGGCGCCTGGGTGGCTCAGTTGGTTAAGCGACTGCCTTCAGCTCAGGTCATGATCCCAGGGTCCTGGGATCGAGTCCCGCATCGGGCTCCCTGCTCTGCGGGGAGCCTGCTTCTCCCTCTCCCACTCCCCCTGCTTGTGTTCCCTCTCTCGCTGTGTCTCTCTCTGTCAAATAAATAAATAAAATCTTTTTTAAAAAAAATGGTTACACTGGTAAGTTTTAGGTGTATTTTACCACAATAAAAAAAACCCCACAAGAATAAATACAAAACTTCAAGACTCTGCCTAAGGCTTGGTTCTTCCTGATGGTATGAAACCTGAGCACTGGGGTGGGGTGAGTCCCATAGCTGAAAGTCAGTGTGAGGTGCAGTCCAGAGTCAGAGACCAAACGAGAGAGGGCTGGAGAGCCGGGAGATGGGGAAGCTGATGCAAGCCCACAACAGAGAGGTGGGCACCAGACACTGAGGAGATAGTTCCAGAAATGCACCTGCAACAATGACAGGTGAGACGGCGGTCCCAAAGCCCCGGGGGGTGGAGGAGAACTCAGAGTAGGCTTGCTCCAAAGCCTGGGGGTCCCAGACACTGGGGAGCCCGGCTGCTGGCCCTTGAGGTCAGCTGCCTCCTGTATTTTAGATTCTGGGAGAACCAGGGCAATGAGGTCCCTTCAAAGAAAGCAAGAAACAAGTCTGGAGGTAAGCTGGAAGCTTGTGAGAATCCTCAGCGTGGCAACCACAGAGAAGGCTTTTTGAGCAAGCTAAGGAAGAGCACCCGGCCCTCTGAGGGGCCTTGGGCAAGTTGTAAAAGGGCAGGTGAGGGTGTGTGTTGATCCTGATAATCCAGGCCACACTCCCCTCTCCCCAGGATTTCAACGTCCATTCCCAGAGACACAGGGATCAGTGTGTGAGGTGGGAGAGGATTTTCCCACCCAACGAGACTAACAGAGAATCCAGGACACAAAGGGGGAGTTCAAGCCATTGCTAGCTATGTGAATCTCTCTGTGCTCTATTTTTATGATGATAACAACAGTAGCTAGCAAAACAGCACTGTAAGGATTAAAAGAGAGCACATACAAAGTGCTTAGTGTAGGGTTTCCGCAGAGTAATTGCTCAATAAATATTATTACTGCCCTCATAATTATCCTCCTCCTCTTCCTCATCATCATGCTCAGGCTGCCATGTTTTTGCTCTTTCTGAATATGGAAGAAGAGCAACTCCAGAGTTCAGAGCACTTGGAAGGCATCCCAGGCTTAGCCCTTCCCCCAGGATGGTATGGCCTCCAGGAAAGCAGGATGTCCGGGCTCTAGATGCCCCTGGGAAAGTCCTGTCTATTCCAGGCCTGCAAACCACCCCAGAAGAGTCCAGCCCCAAAAGGCGTCAGAGTTACATTCATGTCTAAATACAACCAGCCTTTGATTAAAGTTCCCAAAATATGGGGCATCCTTTTAGATGCCAGATTAATTAATATTTAGCTGTAATGTTTTAAGCCTTCCCTTTCTTAATACAAGACCTAAATGAGTGGGGAAATGTACTAATCTGGGAATCCGGTATCTGCCTGAGGCAGGCGCTGGGTGGGCAGTGCCCTAAGTTAGGCTGGATTCAGTGGCAGGTTTAGAGGTATAGCACCCAAGGGGAGCCCAGATGCTTTGGAACAAAAGCTTTACAAGTTCATGCTTATAAAGTAATGCTTTGGCCATGCTTCCCTTTTCCCTGCTGTTGCAGCTGCTATAAATGTTATCACAGGGGCACCTGGGGCGTTCAGTCGGTTAAGCGTCTGCCTTTGGTTCAGATCATGATCCCAGGGTCCTGGGACGGAGCCCTGAGTCGGGCTCCCTGCTGCTTCCCCTGCTTGTGCTCTCTCATTCTCTCTCTCTTAAATAAATTAAAAAAAATATTTAAGAAACAAAAATAAAATCACAAAATCTTCCTAAAAATCACCCTTGAAAACTTTTTTCCCCCTCAGAAACTAATCTAATACCCAAAGTTACTTTAAGAAAAAGTTAAAGAAGTCAATTTGGCTATATAGAGAAATAATATTTATTGAGCTCAACTGTGTACCAGGCATGGTGTTACTCTCTCCTATATGCATTATGCAACATTTTCCAGAATGTTTTCTGTGGAAATAGCCCAGAATGATGTGCAAAATGTGGTCTTTTGGGAAACCCTAAGGACAATATATCCTACCAGTATATCTCCAATATTATGTTTGTATATGGACGATTCTTTTAAGTCCCATAGTAAGGAAACTGTTTATATTTCTTTGACTCAGTATATCTCAAAGTGTGGAATATATATGAATGGGTAATGCATGAGATGAATTTAGAAAGTGCATAAATGTAAGTTTTAAATTTTAATGGTTATATATATTTATTATGTAATACAACTGACAGATCAAACCTGTGACTGCACATATATTCTTCAGGACTCATTCATTCATTCATTTCACACACATTTACTGAGGACCAGTATTCTAGACACTGAGAATAGAGCAGTAAATAAAGTCCCTACTCTCAAAAATTTGTATTTTATTGGGGAGCAACGAAAACTCAAACAAATAAACACATTGAACAAATATAAATATATGTTCAACAGTAAAAGGTAGAATAAAGAAAAAGAGTTGTTCAGGGGGACAGAATGATGGGGGGGGGTACTAGTAGAGATGGTTTGGTCAGGGAAGACCTCTTTGATAACGTTAACATTTGAGTGGAGAGGTACCCAAAGTGAGAATACATTTCTGAAGGAAGCACATTCTAGGCAGAGATAATACCAAATGCAAAGCCCCTGAGGTGGGAATATGCTTGGTTCCTGGTGAACTATTCAAAGTTTCAGGGCTGCAGACAAACCCCTGAAGGATGGTGCTTTTAAAAATTAAGATACAATTAAAATACCATAATATTCACCCTTTTAAAGTACACAATTCAGTATATATACAAAGTTGTCGCTTTTTTTTTTTTTTAAGTGATGATTTGGTACTGGTTCTGACCAAGATGGAGTAACAGGGACCAGATTTATCTTCTCGCCTCAAACCACCACAAATCAGACAAAATAACAGACATCCACAGAACACACCCAACAATGGCAGAATACCCATTCTTTTTGTGTGCATATGGACTATTTAGCCAGAGAGACCAAGTCCTGGGTCATAAAACAAGCCTCAATGAGTTAAATAATTTAAATAATATACTGTATGTTCTCTGACACAATGAAAATAAAATAGAAACCAATGACAGAGGGATCTCTGGAAAATTCCTAAATATACTTGAAAACTAAATGTTTCTAAATAACCTATGGGTCAAAGATGATCTCAAAAGGGAAATTAGAAAGTATTTTGAACTGAATGGAAATGAAGATACAATGTATTAGAATAGGTGGGATGCTGCTAAAGAAGTAGTTGGGGGAATTTGTGGCACCAAACGAATATCTTGGAAAAGAATAAATGTTCCAGTCAATGGCTTCAGCTTCCATTTTAAAAAGTTAGAGAAGAACAAATTAAATCCAAAGTAGGCAGACAAAAGGAAATAATGCAGGTAGGAGTGGCAAATCAATGGAGCCAAATGGGAAAAGTCAAAGGACTCAAGAGCTGGTTCTCTTTTGAAAATCAATGGTATTGCTCCATCTCTAACCTGCCTGATTAGGGAAAAGGGGGAAGATACAAATTAACAATATCAGGAATGAGAGAGGCAACATCACTACGAACTCTACTGATATTAAGAAAATAATAAGAGAATATCACGAACATCTTTATGTCAATAAATTTGGTAACTTTGATGAACTGAACAACTTTTTGAAAGACACAAACTACCAAAACTCACTGAAGAAGAAACAGATAACCTGAATAGCCCTACATTTATTAAAGGAATTGAATTTGAAGTTAAAAATTTTCTGACAAAGGAGACTCCAGCCTCAGATGTCCTCATAGGTGAATTCTACTAAACATTTAAGGAAGAAATAATACCATTTTTGTTCAAACTCTTCCAGAAAACTGAAGAAGAGAGCATACGTCTCAATTCATTCTGTAAAGCCAACATTACTCAGACATGACAAGAAAACTACAGACCAATATAGCTCTCAAGAACATCAACTCAAAAATTCTAAACAAAATTTTAGCAAATCAAAGCCAACAATATATAAAAGGATAATACATCATGGCCAGGTGGGATTTATCCCAGGGATACAATGTTGGTTTAACATTAGAAAAATTAACGTGATTTGCCATATTGACATACTAAAAAAGAAATACCATCTGAGTATCTTAGTAGACACAGAAGAAGCATTTGACAAAAGCCAACATCCGCACCTCATAAAAATTCTCAGCAAACTAGAAATAGAAAGGAACTTCCCCAACCTGATAAAGGGAATGTATAAAAAACCTACAGCTAACATCATACTTAGTGCTGAAAGACTGAAAGAAAGCTTTCTTCTTAAGATCAAGAACAAGACAAGTATGTCTTTAGTCAGCAAAATAAGGCAAGAAAAAGAAACAGAAGCCACCCAGATCAGAAAGGAAGAAGTAAAACTATCTTTACTCATAGACGTGACCATCTCTGCAGAAAATCCAAAGGAATCTACAAAAAAGCCACTAGAATAAGTGAGTTTAGTAAGGTTGCAGGTTACAGTTAATATACAAAATGCTCCTGTATTTCTACATATTAGCAACAAAAATTGACAACTGAAATGAAAAACCAGTATCATTTATAATACAGATTGTAGATATAAATCTGACAAAATATGTAAAAGACCTATGTAAGAAAATCTGCAAAAACAATTGATGAGAGAATTAAGAGAAGACCTAAAAATATGGAGAAATACAGTGTTCATGGGTTGGAAGGCTCAACATTGTTAGGATGTCAATTCTTCTCAAATCTATAGAGCTACAGATTTAACACAATCTCAGTCAAAATCTAAAATTTTTGAATTTAACTGATTCGAAAATTCACACGGAAATGCAAAGGACCTAGACGGGCCAAAGCAACGTTGAAAAAGAACAAAATTGGGGATTTAATGGGACATGATTTTAGGACTTATTATAAGGCTACAGTTATCAAGACAGTGTGGTATTGATGCTAAGAGAGACAGATCAAACAGAATATATGGGCAACTAATTTTCATCAAAGGTAGAAAGGCAATTCAGTGGAGAAAGGACAACCTTTTCAACAAATAGTGCTGGAATAGTTGCATCTCCATATACAAACAAACAAAATAAGGGGCGCCTGGGTGGCTCAGTCGTTAAGCGTCTGCCTTTGGCTCAGGTCATGATCCCAGGGTCCTGGGATCGAGCCCCGCATCAGGCTCCCTGCTCCGCGGGAAGCCTGCTTCTCCCTCTCCTATTCCCCCTGCTTGTATTCCCTCTCTCGCTGTGTCTCTCTCTGTCAAATAAATAAATAAAATCTTTAAACAAACAAACAAACAAACAAACAAAATAAAACTAAACTAAACTTTGTTCCATACCTCACACCATATACAAAAGTTAACTCAGGGTGGATCATAAACCTAAATACAGAACCTAAAGCCATTAAACTGCTAGGAGAAAACTTCTGCGACCTTGGGTTAGGCAAATATTTTAGCCATGACACCAAAAGCACAATCCATAAAAGAACAAACTGATAAACGGGACTTCCTCAAAATTACAAACTCTAGTCTTTGAAAGACACAGTTAAGAGAATGAAAAACATGCCACAAACTGGAAGAAAACACTTGCAAATGACATAGCTGACAGAGGACTTCTATCCCAGTGGCTTTCCAAGCTCCCCTCCTACAATGACAGTCTACCCCTAATGGCTCTTTGTTTAAGAGACAGTATAAAGTCCTAACCAGTAAGAATCTGGAGCTGTGGTTCTCTACTTTAGCTTCACCTGGAAGGCTTGTTAAAACACAGGCTGCTGGGCTCCACCCTCAGAATCTCGGAATCAGTAGAGCCTGAGGGTTTTCATTTCTGATAAGCATCCTGGTAATGTTTAGGCTGCTGGCCTGATTACCACAATTTGAGAACTGCTCATCTAGACCAATTTAGACTAAACTTGAAACAAAGTCAAATGCAAGATTTTCCCTCCAAGTGAAAATAAACTATGCTCACTAAAAAATAATTTATCCCCCCCCTTCTTTTTTATTAGCCAGAGACATCTGTAAATGTTAATCAGCGCTTCTGATCAGCAAGCAGTAACAAACATGACATCACTGAGTTGGCATGATTCTAGCCTTGCCTCTTTGTTGAATACACATTTTGGTTTCCACAAAGCTGTTCAGAATTCACCCTGGAAAACATTCACGGCCTTATACCAGCCATGTCACAATGACAACATGAAAGAAGCCATCCGGCCGCAGTGAAGCTCATCAACTTCCTTTGACCCTCCGTCTCCCCCCCACCCCCCTCCCCTCTTCCCAGAACACCCTCCCCACCCACTACTTCCCCCCCATGCCCCCCCACCCCACTGTAGGGCTGCCATCTGGGTCTCACCGTCCAGGATGGCCCATTGATTGTCAATCTCTGTGTGTTTCAGGTAGGAGTCTTCGATGGTGGGGTCGTAGTCAGGCACAAAAATCTTCTGGAAAAACTGGATGGTGAGGGCACTCTTGCCCACACCCCCATCTCCCACCACCACCAGCTTGTACGTGGGGAGGTTGTCACTGGGGACGGCACTGGTTGCCATGTTTACGGTAGGTCAGACCTGGGGAGGCAAGACATGTGTAATGAGGCCGGGGGCTTTTTCCTTTCTGACCTTATAGAGTAATAAATACTCCCAATTATATATTGATTCAGTCATTCATTGAATACCAACTATGTGCCACACCTGGTCTTGGGGACACAGTACTACTAGACACCATGAGGTCTTTAACAAGTACAGCCAAAAGCCAGGTCAAAGAAGCATTTCTAGCACTAAAGTCTGCCCTATTCCCATACAGGTAAACATGTGGGTGCTAGTCCGAGCAGGGATGGCACCTTTTACATCAGCTCTGGCCACGGGCCTGCTGTGCCCAGAACGATTTGAGGTTGCCTGAGCTAAGGGAATGTTGGCCATAACAGCCTGGTGCGCCAGAGTTCAGGATCTCCGTGCACCCCGCCCCCCGCCCCCTGAATTTAGTGATTGTGGCTCCTTTCCCTCAGTCTCCTTGCCCTTTGTCATGCAGAAAGTTGTGCTGGAATCTCTTGGCATCTGGTCACCCCCTGTGTTAGCTGGGCGGGAGGAAGAGGAGGAGCAGGGCTAAGTTTTGTTTTAATGATGTTGAGTCCAGCTAAGGCAGTGGTTCTCAACCAGGGGCAATCCTGCCCCCCAGGGACATCTGCAATATCCAGAGATAATTTTGGTTGTTAAAACCAAGTGGGTGTTACTGGCATGCAGTCAGCAGAGGCCAAGGCTGTGGCTACACATCCTACAATGCACAGGGCATCCCCCACAACACAGAATTATCCATCCTAGGATGTCAATAGTGCTAATGAGCTAAGGGGACTAGGCAGGAGCCCGAAACGTGGGGCGAGGATTCTGAAGAATAATGAGCCTTAACAGATAAGGACTGATTGTGAAGAGGTGACAGCAGAGAAGCGAAGAGTGATCTTTGGAAGCAGCGTCATAAAGTGACAAGGAGGAGAGGGAGGCAGGGAGCACGGACGGAGCGCTCAGCCCAGGGTTCTGGGCTGCTAACTGTGGACCCCGCCAGGGTGCCAGGGAGAACAATGCCCCCCTCCTGCTATGGCGACACTCCCGGGTAGCAGGAGCACTGACCCGGTGCCAAGAGGGTGCAAGCTTGATCCTGCCTCACGGTACTAGAAAAGAATCTCTGCACAAGCTGGGAGGCAGAAAGGCATGGCGCAGGTGTGACGGGGACACTCAAGGGTGCGGACTGGGTGTCCTGCATTCCTCGCTGCTGCTTGGGAAGGCCACGCCGAGCCATACCTTCCTTACCTAACAGATGAAAGGGCTGGATTTTTTTTTACAGTTATTGGCAGCTCTGAAAGAGTCCTCAGTTCTAGAGAGCAACAAAAAGGGTGTTCGACACAAGTGTGGGTTATGTGGCCACACTGATCTGCATGGGGCTGCGGGAGAGAGTCATTGCAAAAACGCTCTGCAGTTACTGAAGCTTGACGTTGACATTTAGGACTTCCCTGCATCCTGAGGAAGTATATGTGCTTGTATACACTGCGGGTGAGCATGTAAATCTGTCCCGACTGGAC
This sequence comes from Neomonachus schauinslandi, assembly GCF_002201575.2. Lineage (NCBI taxonomy): Eukaryota > Metazoa > Chordata > Mammalia > Carnivora > Phocidae > Neomonachus > Neomonachus schauinslandi. Next base: position 121,150,572 of record NC_058403.1, read on the forward strand.
TGAGAATACACTCGCATAAATATATCAAAACTTAAAATGACATACACCTCTCGAAGCTATCTGGTATATGAGGATTTATTCTAGGAAATAATCAGACAAGTGTACAAAGATGTAAAGAACAGGGGGAAAATGGAAATCACTTAAATGTTGCGGGGGGAGTTAAAGAAAAAGTTATCTACACAATGCAATACTATGCAGCCATTAAAAAGGATGATAGTCCCTAACCTAGAAAAGTTTATATTATGCATGAAGAAAGCCCCAAACAGGCTGCAAAACCACAAGTACATATGATTGCACTTCCATGAATGAATCTATATGTCTAGATGTGGTTCTAGGCATAGAGAGGACTGGCAGATTTGGGGACACTTTCTCAATTTTTCCCAACACTTGCTATAACAAGCTAATATTATATATGTATACTGGGAAAGCTTAACAATATTAAAATATTCCCACCAATGGGAATAAAAGGCACAGCATAGGGAGCATAGTCAATGGTACTGTAACAGCAATGCATGGTGACAGATAGCTACATTTGTGGTGAGCGGAGCAGAACGTATAGAGTTGATGAATCACTATGTTGTACACCTGAAACTAATGTAACATTGTGTGTCGACTATCCTCAAATAAAAAAAAAATTTTTAATGTTCCCGCCAAATAAATGTTCCAGCTACCTGAAAATGTAGGACTCTGTGTCCTTCAGGTGGGGCTTTAAGCTCCTTTGGTGCAGGATATTGGGCCCAGGGGCCGGCTGCAGCCCCAGCATCTGGTGCCCTGTCTCCCTAAGAAGGGTAAAGGTGGGGACAAGTTGAGGCTTTGGCAAACTGAGATCTCCCACATGACAAGGGATGGTGGTCCAAAGGGGCCACAGGGCAGTTGGAAGGAAACAGAAATGGGGAGAAGAGGGCAAGGGCCAGCTCCCTCTCTCCTTCGCCTCTCAGGTCAGGGGATCGAGGTGTCAGCCCCCCCTTACCCGCCATCTTGGCCGAGGGTGGACAATGACACTGGGCCAGGGTGGGCATGTTTGCCTGTGAGAGAGGCTGTTTTAAAGCTCCCTTCCATTTTCTGCTGGCAGCGACATGAATAAAAAATACTCAGTGGGTGGGAAGATATCAAGAAGGAAAATTATTTCTCTTGATTTTCTTCTCAAAATGAAACAAGATAAGAAATCTCCACTAGTAAGTATGATAGAGGACATGAACTGAATCTCTGCGTTGGTACTCAGACCAGCCACAGCAGAATCACCTGGGGACCTGCTTGCCAAGCAAGGCAGCTGCCAGGAAACAGACGAGGGGCTCCTTCCCTTCACAGAGCTCCGCACTCAGGGGTTGAGCCCCTGAGAGATCACAGGCAGCCAACTCGGGGTTCCCTCCCAACCAAGACTCAATGGAAGCAGGTTAGAATGCACAGTTAGCACAAAAATTGGACCGGATCCCCCGTGGTGAAAAACGCTTTAGTGCTGCCCATCGCTGATGGGCCAAGTCCCGGCTCCTTCATCGGATATTCAAGGCTGTCACTGGTCACCATGCTGACCTCTCCAGTGGTAGCTACGCCACAGCCTCTCACACTCTGCTCGCTCTCCCAACCAGCTTTATGTTCGCCCAGTGTGCCCTGGGGTCACACCGAGTGCCCTGCAGACCCCTGGGAGAGCACATACCTCTTCACAGGTCAGGTCCGGGCCCAGGAATCACCTCCTATGGGAGGCACCTCCTTCTACTCTGCGCCCTGCAGTTCCTGGTGCAGAGGCCACCAGTATCCTTGAAACCGTCTACATTTAATGTGCACAGAAGGGCAGGGACGGCATCTCGTCCTCTCTGTATCGCCAAAGCCTGGCAGAGCATCAGCAGGGAGCAAAAGGCTAGCTGAAGGCATTTCTGAACCACTGTCAGACCACCTACCAGCCACAGCATTGGGCCTGACCACGGAGAGGGCCAAGAGGCAACCCTCCCAGCCTCCTTCTACCAAGTCAGACCAATCACACAGAAAAGCCCTTCTGGAAGCAAGCGTGGGCCCAGGAAGGAGAGAAGGTGTTGCACGGCCAAGAGAATGAGTCCAGACCAGGCCCCTCCCCCCAATTCATAAAGGCTCTTCTCCTGATGGACATGTTTTTCCAGGCTTTCAGCCTCCCCCCAAATAATCCCTGACTAAACAATGTCTTTGTAAGTGCGGAGGGCAGTCAAAATGCACACACTCCCACAAAATAGGCTGGACTCGAGTGGTAAAGAAAAAGATTTTTTTTCAGTCACCACAGGCTATGACGAAAGACACCACGGGATAAAAAGTTGGTTGGTGGTTAAGGAGCAAACTGTTTACATTCACAAGACGCACCTCCTCTCTAGACTATTCAACTAGAAGATCAGAGATCTTTCTAGATCTTTTGAGAGATCATTCTAGAATTTCGGTTCTTTACTTTTTGGGGGTCTTGGATGGCCCCTTTGAGGTGGGAGGGTAGTATAAGGTGGACCTAGGGTCTCTCTTGAAAGTTCCCCCACCAGTTTTCGATGCTAGATACTCTCCCACAGACCAGGTGGGTGACCCTGTTGGGCAAGTTACTGTTCACAGCCTCAGTTTCCTATTTGTAAGATGGGATTGATTAGAAAATTATACTTTGCAGGACTGCTCTAAGCATGAAATTAAAATGTATGAAATGTGCCCAGTTTAGAGAAGGTGCTCCAATGTTTGTTCCCGCGCCTTGTTTACTTTGTTCCCTGGAGAGACTCCCCCATCAGAAGTCCCGCTGCCACCTCAGCTCCAGGGCAGGCAGGCCTGTGTGAGAACGTCGCCCAACATTCAGAACGTTGTTTCCATGGGAAATGGCTCCGAGGTTCAGGCAGCCCCCTCCCCGCAGAAACCAACTTTTGGAACAGCCGCGGCTGGGCGCGTGGGCGGCTGAGCGCTGGTTCCCATGGCAACCACCGCTCCCGGCGCCCCTCCCAGTGCACCGGCAGCCCAGCCCCTCCCACATGCTGGAAACTTTTTCCTCAAAGGCAGCGTCGCTGCTTGGACAATTTTAATAACACGTATACAGAAACTTCGGGCGTCTTTAACCAGAGAAATAAACTTTTTTGGCGGCTGTCTTTTGCTCCCTTTCTCTCTCAGGGTTAGCACCGTCTTGCGAGGTGTGAATTTTTGTTTCCTGAATGGCAGCTTCGTCTCCTCCAAGCAGCTCAGAAGCTCCGCCAGGACAGGAGCCACATCTCCTCATGCCCTTGCCTTTTACAGGGCCAGGCAGGGCCCAACACATGGGAGGCTCAGGGTCTATTCATTGACTGACTGCTGGATACTGCCCCAGGGCAGCCTTCTACCCAGCCAGCCCTCCCTTGGGCCAAGAAGCAGGAGGTGATGCTCTTAGGAGGTGCGGGGCTGGGTGGACAGATGACCCCAGAATAGCCTCTTCACCCAGCCATTTTCAAAGTATGCTGGGAGGGTTCTGAGACCTCCTGGGGACAGTCCTGTGCAAAGCCCCCCTTGGTTCTCACGGCGGGGGGGGGGCCTGGGGGGGTGTCATTAATAGCCTGTGACTGCAGTTAGGCAGCTCGAGTTCCATTCGTGTCTCATACGGACTCCCTGTGTGACCTGGAACAAGTTTCTTAACTTCCAGGAGCCTGCTTCCCCATCTATAAAACAGGAGAATAGGACGCTCAAGAATGTGTGAGGCGCCAGTGAAAAAAACTGAAAAGCCCCAGTACGGCGTATTTGCACTGATAGGCAAAGTAGTTGGTCCCCTGGTCTCCCTCCAACCAGGTAGACCCCAGTGATCTGGACCACTTGCCTGCCCCCATCGAAAGCCCTAAGAGCATCTGTACCGCATAGGGCTGTTGGAGGACCCAATACAGCAACACATATAAATGCCTGGGAAAACAGAGCTCTAGCCTCCAAAACAGCAGTGCCCAGTGGCTATGATCCCTTACCAATGTGTTGCATTCTCCCAGATTCCCAGGTTCTAGGGCTTCTACAGAGCTTGTTTCCCAAAAGAATAGCCCCCAATACTGCCCATTTTTATTAGCAGGCCCATAAAAAAGAAATAGCTTTGCCTGCAGACATTGTCAAGGGGTTCATAGGCTCCCTGGCCCCTCCATGCACCCTATCCCCCCAACCAGCACACTTCCAAAGCAGTGTCAGACAGTCCTGGCCAGAAGAACTGGTGCCCAGGAGAGGCTCCACAGCAATCACACTCCCCACCATTCAGTGGCCATCTGCAGTGGACTGGCTGGACACCAAAGGTCACGCTGGGAACGATCGCAACACACTGCCTTAAATTCTCTGGGTGATTAGTTTTACAGCATCACAGAGTTTTTCTTTGATTGTCATCGTGATTTCGCTAACCCACTGGGCACTCTTCATTCTTGTTGGTTGCGTCCCTGGCCCTGACTATAGGACCAAAGATTCTTGGAGTTGGGGCAGTGGCCAACCCAGAGCCTCACCCAAAGACGCTGCTAACTTTATTGAAAGTTTAGTTTTCACTGCTTTTTGCTTCTCTACTTCTGTACTAATTATTTTTAAAGATTCCTCCAATCCCAGCAGTTGAACTACAAGTTGTCTGGTAAATAAGGCTCGACGAGAAAGGGACATATTCACTATTAATGCAGCTCTTGGGAGAGTGAATGGATTTTCAATCACATTGAGCTGAATCAGCTCTGGGAAGCTAATCTCATCTCCATGATGTCTGGGTGTGCCCAGCTCAGGGGGATGAGGACACGCTGGGGGGAGAGACCCAACCCATGAGGAGGAAATGGCTCTGCATTCCAGGAGCTGCCCTTCCCTTCTGCACAATTCCCAGAAATGGGCAGCTTCCCCAGGGCAGCTGTCTTGCAGGCTGCGCAGAGATGCTGTGCCGTCCTGCCAGGGGTCTAGGCCACTCGCTATCCCCTAAGGCTTCACTCTCCACTCTCCCCTCCCCAAGACGTTGCTCCGACCCATTGTCTCACATCTCTGCTAATGCAAGCCCAGCTCTGTCACTGCACCACTCCACCCCTCAGGGAAGCCACCAGTGCATTCAGCTCACTCCATTATTAAGACTTCACCATCCACCCGATCATGGGTGTTATTTTATGCGATAAAGGACTTTAAACACCACTGGTTTTAGACGGTGAGTATGTGGCAGGGGTGCTGCCCCTCCCATTCCCAAACCATGGCAGACATCATAATCGACCACTGTCCTCTTCCCTGCTCAGTCTTAGAACCCTTTGTAAGGCAGCACCTTGGCAGCTGGAAGCAGGTGACTGATCCATACAGGAAACTTGTGTGGCACCCCAGATCTCACCCACTACTCTCCGGGTTCCCTCGAAAACACGTCACTTACCGGCCATCCTGTTCTGTGGGAGGGTCTCAGGACCTTTAGGGGGAGCCTGCCTGGTTATCTCTGGAGAACTCTATGAGCTGAGTCTTGGGTTAATACCTCAGCCCCTGCTTTTCTACCCCCATCAGATCCAAACTCCTCTGCCGGGACCACACCTAGACTGCTAGCAGCAGGGCAGAAATGGTCAGACAGGGATCCAGAGATCTAGGCAAAGGCCAATGCTGGACATGAGCCAGTCGAGGGATGCAGTGCCCTTGGCCTTACTCACGACCCCCGAGGACCACGGGCTTCCTCATATCACGACTGTTGACACTTGGGTCTTGCCCACTAGCTTGAGAGTACCTCCTGACAGGGCCTGGAGCTTAGCCATTTAAGTCCCAGAATAGGTATGTGGAAATACTGCTGGAAGAGTTACAGGAGTGATCAGTGTTCAAGACAATGAACAATTCATTCATTCACGTAAGTGAACGGTCTGATGCTGTTGGAAGATTTTACCACATTAACTCACTTAGTTCTCACAACAGCCCTCTGGGGCATGACTTTGATTATGCCCCATTTTACGGTTGAAGAAACTGAGACACAACAAAGTAAAATAACGTTTCTAAGGTCATCCAGCTCGAGAGTGGCAGCGCCAGGATCGGAAACCACGCCGCATGGCTCCAGAGCCCGTGGCCAGCCCATCGTACTGGGCATTTTCTCATCGCTGGCAAAATGGTGAGTGGGGGCAGAGTCAGGCCAGACCAGAGGCAGCAGATCCGAGAGTGCTGCAAACAGGTCAGCCGTGAGCCAGGCAGGTGATGTCAGAGTCACAGAGACCTCCAAGGCCACATCCCTGCCCCTGTGGGGGAGGCATCCAGGGCAGATACTAGTCACTGGGAACAGACACGCCACCCCCATCCCAACTGGGACTTAGTCTGCCCAACAGGGCACAGGCCTCGTGCTGCTGCATGCTGCTGCCCCAAGGACCAGGGAGGAAGCTGGGGGATCAGGCAACTGCCTAGCACGGTGGAAGCACCAGGCAGCTTTGAGACCCATGTTCCAGCCCCTCTGTTTGGGCCCCTCTCCACTGTGCTGGTTGCTGCCCCAGCCCCAGCCTGTCTCCTTGTGCCTGCACACCGGCTGCTCCCTGCCCAGCTTGGGGTTGGCCCCTCCCCTGGAACCCCTCATCAAGGAGCTTGAGCCACTGACTCAGCCTGCGACCTTAAGCAAGTTACTTATCTTCTGCACCTCAGTTTTCTCTTCTGTAAAAGCAGGGACAAGGACACCTGGGTGGCTCAGTCAGTTAAGCGTCTGCCTTCGGCTCAGGTCATGATCCCAGGGTCCTGGGATCGAGTCCCGCATTGGGCTCCCTGCTCAGCGGTGAGCCTGCTTCCCCTCTGCCTGCCGCTCCCCCTGCTTGTGTGCTCTCTCTCTGACAAATAAGTAAATAAAATCTTAAAAAAATAATAAAAGTAGGGAGAGCAGCATCATTTGCTGCCTGGTGGTCATGGCAGGCTGCACTGATTTGCCTGCCTGTGTGTGGCCCATAGTGAGTGCTCAGTACACTCAAGTTGTTATCATCACCAGCATTCTTCAAAATCCATCCTAAGCCTTCCTCCTGCAGGAAGCCCTCCTGTCTCTCCAGAGTCCTGCCTGAGCTCATGCCCTGTGAATGGGCTGGTTCCACAGGTAACAGCTCAACAGAATTTAGCCCTCACCACTCCTTCCTCGGTGTGCTCTCATGCTGACTGTGTGTGGGCCTCAGCAACACCCCCCAATTCTGCCCTGGAGGGCAGCATTCACATCTTGGCCTACCCAATCCAATGGACCCCCAACTCTTTCTGCTGCCCGCAGTGCAGTTAACCAGGGAGAAAAGCCAGGGGAGACTGGATAACCTGCATGGGACAAACTCCAAGTCCTGCAGTAGCTCAGAGGAGAGGGAAGCAGACGGGGAAGGGTTTCAGGGCCAGGCGGGCACAGGAAAGTGATGCAGGCGGGCCGGCACGGGCACAAAGGCCCCAGGCACGACCCTGCACGGTGGCATTTAGTCTTCCAGTTTTACCAGCGGGGAGACAGAGGCAGAAATGTGAAGGCCTTTGCCCAGGGCAACAGCTTGGTAAAGGGGGAAGCTCAGACTTAGAGAGTAAAAATGAAAACTGCCCCACTCACCCCCCAGCTAGTCCAGGGCCTGGGAAGGTCTGAGGCTCTTGGAAACTGAGGGGTTAACGAGGGTGCCAATGTCTCAGGGTCCACTCAGCCCTTCAGAACAATGCACCCCACTGGCATCCCCAGCTCCTGGGGGTCCCACCCCAGCGCCGCCCCCCACCATGTCCCCATGTCCTACTGCCACAGGGAGGGTGGGAGTGACCTCAATCCAGGGGTGCGGTGGGCGTAGCTCCCTGGGTCACAGCTTCCTTCAGGGGCAGGTAGGGGCTCAGAGGAAGCAGCAGCTTTATGTTTAAATTCTTACTCCCAGCCCTGGGGGCCTATTAATATTTTCCTAGTGCTGAGGCAGTCATGCCTGCAGCCAAGAATTCTCAGCCTTAGACAGGAGCCTGCATGTCCACCGGAAAAGCCACTCTGGCAGTCACCCCACCAGCGATGGGTGGCTTCTGGATACTCGGGTCCTTCAGACTCCCCAGAGCCTGGCAGGCCCCTGTCCCATTCTCTCCCCACTGTGATGCAGCTGTCTCCTCACAGCTCCCCCGGGGCTGTTCAGGCTCAACCCTTCACCATATGGACTCGGCCACTCCTCAACAACCAAACCCCCTCCAGACCCCTCGTCCCACCTTTCTGCCCTGGCACTCTTTCCCCTCTTCCTTCCCCTAGCAGCTCAAAAAACCCTTTACCTCAAATCCAAGGCCAAGGCCAAGGAGTCCGCCGCTCATGGCAGGTGCACTCAGTGGCTTGGCTCTGCCCTCCGCCTGCCCCCCCACCCCGCATTATCCTCCCACCGCTCCGGTGCTATCACCCCTCAGCCAGCCCCCGTGGGTGCCTGAAGCTCTCCCTGCTGCCCGGAGCATTCCAGGCCCTCCCTGAACTGCCCTCAGCACCGCTTGCCCCTCACGCAGCCTCTGCTCCTGATTCCTAGTATGGCGTCCTTGAGGACAGAGATGGCGCCCAATTTGTCAGGGGCTCCAGCCCCTACCAGGGCACCTCGGAGTCTGCCAATGAATGTTCTCTGCCTTTTCCCCTTTCCTCCACCTGTGAGAACATTCCCTCTCTGAGGAACAGCCTCCTGAAGTGCTCCCCTCCTCCCCAGCCCTCTCCTACCTTCCAGATCTCCTTCCACTCAGCCACCATGCTTGCGTCTGGGGAGTGCTGGCCAGGTGGCAGGGGGCAGCCAGGGGGCTTTGCAGCCATTAGGCCATTTGACTCCTCACAGCTACCACACCAAGAAGGCACTGTTTAGCGCCTGTCAGTGATGAACCCTGATTTCACAGAAGTTCTGTGGCTTGTCCGTCTGCGAGTCTGACCACAAAGCTCCTAGCTCAGCTCCGTGGCCATCCGCCTCTTCTCAGGAGCATGCCCCTCTACTCCCTCCTTCAAATCTAGGAGCTGGGAGTTATTTTCCCGTCACATTTCCCCACTAGGTTGGGGCAGGCAGGGGTCTGAGGCCTGGGCCCCATCTTCACTCTGCACTGCCGTGGCCTGGCCTGGCTTTGGCCACAAAGAGGTGTGAGATTAAAGGAGGTGAAAAGGACACTGAGGAGTAGCAGTAGCAGGGGTTACTCAGCCTGGAGACTTCCCAGGCTAGCAGTCTTTAGTGGGAGGGCACACGGCCCACCCGAGGAGTGTTCAGGACCCCGGGAGGTGAAGGGCAGAAAGGCACATTCAAAAACGACCACTGCTTTCATTCTATCATTTATATTCGATGTCAAACACAATTAATGAAAAACATAAAAATTTATTTGTTTGACCAACAGTGAGACAGAAACAGTCCAGGCTCCTGCCTGAGGTGGGGAGAGGCAAGCCAATCTCCATTTTAAAAGAATAACCAGACTTGTAGAGAGCTGGGCTTGAGCAAAATAAAAGGGAAACTTCCTGAAAACGAGGTGGGCATGACAATGAGCAGCTGGGGAGGTGTGGGATTTTCCTTGAAGCAGGATGGAGGAAGGAGGGTCCAGCAGCCTGGCTCTGGAGGGGTGAACCAGGGCTGGAGGGGAGCCGGGTGACTTTTCAGGGACCCTCCCAAACTCCAGATGTTAAGCCCACTCAGCTGGAAAGGCAGAAGGCAACTTTTCACACCCCTCTCCCCAAATGCAAAACAGTCGCTGCAGGTCTCCTTCCCTCCTCAGCAGCCTGGCCAGGACCAGGGAGGGAGCAATGGGCTGAGCTGACAGACCCGCTCCGTCCCCAGGAGCCACTACTGGCCTCCCACCTCCCTTTTTCCTACAGACAGCACTTTTATACAAAGTCCTGCATCAAAGCTTTGGCCCCTCTGCTAGGTGTGTGACCTCAGGCGCATGGCTCAATCCGTGTGTGCCTGTTTCCTCACTTGCTAACACCAGTATCCACCTCACAGGGTTGTTTTGAGGACAGGATGAGCTCATACAGGCAAGTGCTTAGAACAGTGCCTGGCACATAAAGCGTTGCTATTCTTCTTGTTCTTGTTACCATTATCATTACCAGTATGTTATGGGAACTCTTGCCAATGCCCCCTTCCCCCAAACTGTGCAGAAGGGTGCCTGGGGCCACACACAGCTGTATTTTCCAGGTTGCCCCAAAGCGCTCAGGGCGGGGGTGGGGGTGGGGGAGGCAGGTGCTCTCTCTGAATCACCTCCTTCAGCCCGAGAAGCTCTCAGCACAGCCCGCTCAACAGAGAGACCCCAGCCCCCCAGCTGGACTGAAGTATTACTGCTCCTGCCGCTTGGCCATCCCAGGACTTAACAAGGAAGTGTGTTTTATTTCTGATGATGGAGAAATGATCAGAATCCACTATCTGTGCCGCCTCCTTCAGGGATCTGGAGAAAGGGGGAAGCTTCAGAGCTATGCCCCATGCTATAGCCCATCTCGTGGGGGCCATCCCAGGGGCAGAAAGCCGGAGGCAGAGCAGAGGTCAGGAGCTTGGAAATGGGTCCGACACATCCAGTTTTGAATCCTGGGTGTGTCACTTCCTAGCTGTGTAACCTTGGAAAAATTATAAAGCCCTCTATGCAAAACTGCTGTTGGGAGTAGCAGGATGCTGGAGATGCACGGGGGCTGAGTCCTGTGGCCGGGACTGATCATTATAGTGCCTGTTTATTATGTCCCGACCACACAC